>NW_010514008.1:34819-50728 GCF_000687285.1 Phaethon lepturus
AGGCACCTGCAGAACAGGTGTCTAAGTTGATCTAAGTATTTAAGTCTGTGTTACAGCCAATGGGGACTATACGGAGTCAGTTTATTTGATTGCAGTCTGATGTACATGACTAAGCACTGCTTAATATATTGTCCAGCACTCCACTGATAATAACAGGAGCCTTGCTGTTAGGACATTGTAAACACCCACATTTAATCAAATTCTGCTCTTTGTATCTCATTTGTAAGCAGATGAAAGAAGAATAAATGTCAGCACTGGAACATAAAGATGACTTAAACCCCTGGACTGCATTCAGCAGTCAGATGATTCTGGATACACTGGCAGAGAAGTCACTGGACATACAATTAAGGCTGAAAACCAAATCTGCTTTTACAGAAACAAAATGGTTTGCAAATTTGGCTTTGATCCTAAGTAATAACTTAAATGAGAGCTAAGACACCCTAGAAGATGTAAGCATGAAGCTGACTTGCAAACAACCCATGTCTGCTATTCTGCAGGATACATAAACTGGGATAACATAGGGAAGGAGGACTTGAAATTGTTTTGTATACCCCAGTAATTACTGTGAACAGCTAGCTCTTACATGGGGTGTCATTTTTAGTTAGACCAGAAGTCCATGTTGGCACTAAGAAACCTTAATAAAAATGTAGTTGGATATGTATTCAAAGAAGATTTGATTTAATATATTTTTATTATATGGCAAAAACAAAAATGAAAAGTTATATCCAAACATTCCAATCAATTTTGCTTCCAACTGCACCAACCACCACTGAACAGACAGTGCCACACAAGGCAGTCACATCTTCTCTCAGACTGTCTCTTTGATAGAGGCAAAGCTTTTTGACTGTGGTACAGTCTTCTCCCATGCCCCACTTTAATGGTATTTTTTACCAACACTCAATCCAAATTCTATGTTCTTGCCTAAGACTGAGCACAGTGAAACCATATACTACACTTCTGTAGTTTGATTCTGCTTGTCAGCTAGAGGGATGAAACAATGATGGTTGCCTTATAATCTAGGGACTAAATACAGATTTTAAAATAGAAACCCCTGGTAACTAAGTTGCCACATGTGTCCTTTAAGGTTTCTACTGGTACTGTGGCTGGTGTGTTCAATACACCCAGATCTTCCTCAAAAGCGATGTGAGAAAATATTCACAGCCTTTGAAGGAAGTGTCTCCAGGTTCTTCTGGAAGCACTTGTATTACAGTCCTTTTTTTGGATTCCCCAAATCCCACTTTCTGAAGGAGTAAATATTTTAATCTTGATATGCAATGATGCAAACCCACTCTCTGACTTCCTAAACTACTAGAAAAGTCTCAGTAGTAAAGATATTCATGGTGTGTGATATTCATGATATTCATGGTGTGTGGTGGTGCAGGGTTGTTGCTGGTATGTGCATCTTCCGTGCGTAACACAGGAGGAGAATGAGACTCAGAAAGAACCAGGGGGTTATAATGTTCTGTTGAGAATTGACACCAGTGAGTGTCCTTACTCAGTCATCTTTTTACTCAGTAAAAGTCATCAGTCACACCTGTTATGAGAGCAGAGTAGAGAAAGAAAGAAGTATACAAGCTGCTGGACATTTGAGGGAGGTGGAGAAAAAGGTGGAGAGTAGGAAGGACCTAAATCCAGTACATTAAAGGAGTACATTAAATTATCTTGCATGTTTGTACTGATGTGAAAAAAGTCAATAAAACTTTCTGTTGGAAGTTAAGGTTAGAGAAAGGAGGCTTGTTTTATGCAGAAAAGAGGCTGTTGTGGTTTAACCCCAGCCAGCAACTAAGCACCATACAGCTGCTCACTCATTGCCCCATGGTGGGATGGGGGAGAGAATCAGAAGAGTAAAAGTGAGGAAAGTCATGGTTTGAGATAAAGACAGTTTAATAGGTAAAGCAAAAGCCACACACACAAGCAGAGCAAAACAAGGAATTCATGCACCACTTCCCATCATCAGGCAGGTGTTCAGCCATCTCCCCGGAAACAGGGCTCCATCACACGTAATGTTTTTTGGGGAAGACATAGCTCCAAACATCCCTCCACCCCCTTCCTCCTTCTTTGTCCCAGCTTTATATATTGAGCATGACATCATATGGTATGGAATATCTCTTTGGCCAGCCTGAGTCAGTTGTCCTGGCTGTGTCCCCTCCCAGCTTCCTTTGCATCCCCAGCCTTCTTGCTGGCAGATCAGCATGAAAAGCTGGACAGTCCTTGACTACTTAGCAACAACTGAAAACATCAGTTATGTTATCAACATTGTTTAATCCCAAATCCAGAACATATCCTCGTAATAGCTTCTATGAAGAAAATTATCTCTATCCCAGCTGAAATCAGGACGGAGGCTTATTGGAAAATGGAAAAGCATAAATGGAAGAGAACTAAGACATGATGAGAAGAGATAAAATGGTAAATTTCAAACATAGCCCAAAGTGTAATATGGCCATTACATCTGATGAGAGCTTCCTGTTTTCCATTTTGTAAATGGGATCAAAGATCTCGGTGTAAGACATGTCAGAACAATTAAAATAATAGTGACACTGAGCTGGTTTAGAAAGAAAAATTGTGTCTGTATTTTTCAAAAACCAAGAAGGATTGGTAGTAGGGAGAAGAGGGTTCACAAAATAGGGAACAGTTCACATCACTATAAAATCTATCACTGTCACGTTCAAATAGGTTCTTTGAAGTGCTAAAAAAAACATGTGAGAGTATGATATGAAACCATAAAAGCAAGAGGTTTCACAAACAGGACTATAGGGGACAATAAGGAAACAAGAAACATGAACAAACAGGCACCATACAACCTAAGGTGATGATAAAGCAAGTCAACAGAAAGAGAATCTAGCACAACAGAAGACAATCAGGAAAACAATCCTTCTTGATTATGGTCATCATGAAAATTAACTGCTCCTTGCTGCCAAAGACAGTCAGATGACCAAAGATCACAAATAGAAAAAGATATTGCAGAAACATGCAAAAAGCAAAACAGACAAGTGAGTAAAGTTGATGGACTCTGAGTAGAAGAGGAGCACCATCCAGGGGGAAAAGAACAATTTTGTAAATAGGTAGATTGCACAAAAAAAGGAGAGGGACATAAATGACATGGCTAAGGAATACTTTAAGATACAATTGTTTGTTTTAAGATGGGTGCAAGTGAAAGAGATGGAAGAAGATCGGAATATCAGGAGGCAGAAGGAAAAAAGCAGCATGTGAACAACTCAGCTTCCATTTTCTCAGTTTGCTCTTAAAGTAAATGATAACAAGTATTAAATACCTCTTTAAAAGGAAATGTGGAAGCAACCTAGAAATGTGTGAGTGTGTTAATCAACGCAGACACAGTATAATTATTTTATGGTGATGACTGCTATTAAAGAATGCATTGAACAACGGAGATTAAACAAAAGGTGTGGAGTGAGGTGAGAGGTGTGGGAATATGTTATTAAACAGTGTAATTGAATGGTCAGGAGGAAAAGAAAAAGCAAAAGACAATCTTGTAGTGTACTGAGTGAGTATAGTTAGGGGATACCCAAGAGCAAGGGGTATAGATATGGCATAAATATTAATTGCTTTCTTAGAAGGCAAGGAAAATTGAATAAATAAAATAAGAACTGATGTTACTGATCTTTACTGTAATCCCACAATGAATGAAAGGATGGCTGAAATCAGGAAGAATTGTCAGTGTTTTACGATTTCAAGAAATATCTATCCATGTAAAATTTATGAGAATTAAGCCTCTGAACTTTAAAATCTGGTAGAAAACAACTGAATGGAAACTTTGAATTGTTCTAGTTATTAAGCTAATATCATCAGTGATGGTGTTCATCTTCAAACTTACATCAACAAGTATTTTATTTTCTCGTCTGACTTCAAGCTTTTCAAAATTCTTTATCTCATGCTTTGAATCAAACCTTCTCTTTAATGAAAAACAGTTTGCAAGTAAATTCTATTTTGAATGCTAGTTCTGAAATCTAGATGAAAAAGATCACAGTATATGTTACTAGTTATTTCAGCATGAATTTTGCCCTGTGAAAATAAATGTCATGTCTTCAACATTTGATCAGACCAGTCAGTTAATGCATGTTGTCTATTTTGAATGTAACTAAGTTGGTCTGCCAAGGTGAAGAGCATTACAGAATAGATTAACATATGAAAGCAGAGATTAAAATGCATGTTGTATGGATTCTGTTGGCACCGTTTTTTATTTTACAGACTAAAAGAGTAAACCTATCAAAATAAAACTTCATTGTTTAGGTTTTTTAATTCTTGGAATTAAAAACGCATCTTCTGACACATGCATATCTGTGTTATATTCTGTTAGTCATTGTTGAAAAATATCCAAGTTATATCATCTTGCAGCATATAAATAATTCTCTTTCATTGTAGTTTGGATGTAAAGGAGTAAAAGGAGTAAATGGAACTTTTATATGTCATGGAAGTTTATATTTCATATATATGCATGGATAGGAACAATTATTGGATCCAATATGAAGCATTACACTCCTTAATAAGTCAGGTGTCATCTCACAAGACACTTTCTCATTGGTTCAGCTTTGTTATTTTTTTTGAAAAATATAATTTCATTTTGGCCACAGAAGACATATTATTTGAGGGGTTTTTTATAACTTGTATTGAATTAACAGAATAGTACATGTGAAATTGATAGCTATCCTGAATTAGATACAGCAACAGTGACACAAGTTCTGAATTATGGCACTGTATTATGACGTTGAGCCAAAGTTCACACTGTGCTTTCCACACTTGGTCTGGAGAGATGCATAGAAATTAACAGTGCATGTTATTTCATTTTCAAGTCTCTCTCTCTCTCTCTTTTTTCTCTAATTCAGTTGAAGTAGGCCTCACCAAGAGATTTATAGGAAAAACTGGATTGGTAAATATATGCACACTTAGCTATTTTATAAGTTCTGTTCCAGTGATTATATTTGGCAGGAGGTGCTAGATTTCTAGGATAAAGATCTTATGAGTAAATAGTTTAGATTTGTAAAGTGACTTGTGCACAAACTGTATTCCAAAAGATTTCTAAAGTGCTAAATAAAACAACTGAGCTTAAATAATAAATAATAACACATAAAGGAGATTTTAAAATAGTTTGAGTATGTGAGGGAGATCAGAAAGACATAAATAAAACAGACTCCTGGCAATGAAGGTTGATAACAAATGAAAGTGCGTAGGCACTGATATGCAAATGAATTCTCTAAGTTAATTTGCAGTAGAAGGTAAAATTTGCTATACATATCAGATGAGGCAAACAAAGCCTTAATTACTTTCTGAGAGGATCTCCATTACCTCTCTGTCTTATGTATATGATATACTGCTATTTGCATATTTGCAGATATGAAAAAAACAACATTAAAATATTGGACGTGTGCCTTTTCTGTTGTCAAGAAAGTTACTTTACAGTGTAGCAATAAAAGTGTAAAATCTTAAGAGATTTCTGCTTAGTACTTCAGAGAAAGGGGTCTCTGCACATTTAAATGCTCAACACGAAGACAAGCTTGTGAATGTGCCACAAAGAAGATGATTTAATGAGCTCAAATATATACACGTGTGTATAATTAAAGAGATGGCATCTGGTTTGTTTGTTTGTAGTTTGTTGTGAAATGTATATTATGTTTCTCTGAAAGAGCATGCTGAGCAGCTGAGCGCTTTGTGCTTTCTTTCAGTTGATGAAATCCCCCCGCTACAGAGGGGGCTTGCTTTAAGCACCCTGGGGGAAGAGAAGCCTTGGGGGTGCAAAAGGCAAAGCAGGAAAACTGATCTAATATTTAAGGCATAAGAGGCCAGAAAGCCTGGAGAGGGGATGTAGATCTACAGGAAGACTGTGAAGCTGGTAGAAAGAAAAAAATATCCTAAGGACTTGGCGGAGTGAGGAACTGCTTTAACTGAGCATTAAAACTGAGAGCAGAGGTACAGAAAAGGACCTGCCCTGCCTGGACACAGTGACTTGGGGGAGATCTTTTTATAATTATTCTTGTTTTCTACTTTTTTCTCAGAAAATGTGTTTTCTATATAAAAAGGAAATTGCTTATAGTCCAAGAAAATTTGCCTTTTGAATGTAGGGACCATTTTTGACATTTGAGGATATTGGTGTTAAAAAGGATCTATAGGCAGAGCCACCTTTCAGCTTTGACCCACTGTACTGATTTTGGCTGGGATAGAGTTTTATAATTTTCTTCATAGTAACTGGTATTGGGTTATGTTTTGGATTTGTGCTGAAAACAATGTTGATAACAGGAGGATGTTTTAGTTATTGCTGAACAGTACTTGCTCAGCATCAAAGCCGCCTCTCTTTCTCATGCTGCCCCTCCCAGCTAATAGGCTGGGGATGGGCAGGGAGCTGGGAGGGGACACAGCCGGGACAGCTGACCCAGGCTGGCCAAGGGGATATTCCATACCGTAAGACATCATGCTCAGTGATAAAAGCCGAGGGGAAGAAGGAGGAAGTGGGGGTGTTCAGGGTTAAGTTGTTTGTCTTCCCGTGTAACCATTAGGAGGGACGGAGCCCTGCTTTTCTGGAAATGGCTGAACACCTGCCTGCCCAAGCAGCCAATGGATTCTGTATTCTGCTTTGCTTATGTGCACAGATTTTGCTCTCCTTATTAAGCTGTCTTTATCTCAACCCATAAGTTTTCTCACTTTTAACCTTTCCAATTCTCTGCCCCATCCCACCAGGGGAAAGTGAGTGAGTGGCTGTGTGGGGCTCAGCTGACTACTGGGGTTAAAGGACAGCACTCATTTAGGGTCAGTCAAAACACGTAAGCCGTTCATCTTGATATTTTATTTAGATATAGAAAAGCTTGCTAAGTTCTTTCTGGTTATAAATACACAATGCAGTTATTTACATGAGATCATATAATGATGCAATGGATGACTATTTCACACTGATTCTTTAAGTACACAGCTTTCATAAAATAGAATTATTGATTGGAAAAACCTTCTTCATAATAAATAGTCTTTCAACCTCTTCCAGTCGCAAAATCTGGGGAGGGGAAGCAGACGGTTAATAGAACTAATTTGTATCAGTCTTGCACCAAAAGAAGACTCATTTACTTTGCTCTGGCTCCCTCTCTTCCTCTTTACAATAAAGGGAATTGATGCAAATACTTTGCTTCATAGGCAACAAAATTTAGTCATAGGTGTTGTTTATATATATTTATTTGCAAAGATGCTACCATATGTCTTTACATAAACAGTATGGAAAACACATTTGTTAGGTGAGTGGGGTTGTTTTGCATTAAGTGGTGAAGATTTGTATTAAAAAATGGGATTTACCTTTCTAAATTCAGTACTTGCAAATAAGTATTTTGATAATTTTTTAGAAATCATGAATTCCAATTTCATATTTTATTGAAGGTTGCTATGAAAATGGACTGCTAACTTCTGTTTCCTTGGTTTTTTTCAGGATTTATTTATACCTGTGGTGGAACATTAAAAGGACTTAATGGCACTATAGAAAGCCCTGGCTTCCCATATGGATATCCAAATGGTGCAAACTGTACATGGGTTATAATAGCAGAAGAAAGAAACAGAATACAGATCGTCTTTCAGTCTTTTGCTCTAGAAGAAGAATATGATTATTTGTCATTATATGATGGGCATCCTCATCCTGCAAACTTTAGGACAAGGTAAAGAATAAACATTATTAAAATGTAAACTTGTCTTCGTATCTTAAAAATATCTGAGAAAATAGTTTAATGGTAATATTTTTAAATTATATATTCTTTCTTATTTAGTCTTTAGGGTGCACTTTCCTTAATTGATCATAAATGTATTAAAAACTATATGATGTACTTTAATACTAGTTAAAGTAAGTGTTAAAATTAATCTAGCTGTCATATAAAATTTGTCTCAACACAATGTAATTAATTAAGAAGCATATGAACATGGATAAAGGAATGTAAAGTGAATATGAGATTGTGGAATTCTCAGTTTAAATGTTCTAGTAGTGGTGGAACTTTTGTAAACTTTGCAACAGGAGAGATCAAGAGAGATCAGAAAAAGATAACATATTTAAGATAGAAAAAAATAAGGGGTTTTTTTGGTAATCGTATATGAGCATCTTCTAACACAAAAGGATAACAAGAGTGAAAAAACATTTGGAAAAATCAAGAGTGTGATGTGGGACAGAACATTTTTTATCAGTGTCTACTTCAGAGTTCTGGAAGAGTGCAGCTTGAGGGAAACAATAATTCTGCAAGAGCAACAGACATATATTATCCATACATTTACTAGTTATCTTATTATCACCTACCTTGACTTCTGTAAATCAAGTTGTCACCTACCTAGACTTCTGTAAGTCCTTTAACACAGGCCCAAACACCATCCTTGTCGCTAAATAGGAGAGATGGATTTGATGGATGGACTATTCAATGGATAAGGAGTTGGCTGGATGGCCACATCCGAAGAGTTGTAATCAATGGTTTAATGTCCAAATGGAGATCAGTAGCAACTGGTGTCCCTCAGAGACACGTATTGGGACCAAGACTATTCAATATCTTTGTTAATGACATGGACAGTGGGGTTGAGTGCACCCTCAGCAAGTTTGCAGATGTCACTAAGCTGAGTGGTGTAGTTGATTTCCTTGAGGGAAGGGATGCCATCCAGAATGACATTGACAGGCTTGAGGATTGGACCCATAAGAATCTCATGAGTTTCAAAAAGGTGAAGTATAGGGTCCTGTACCGGGGTCAGGGCAGCCCCCAGTACCAATACCAGCTGGGGGATGAAGGGTTTGGGAGCAGCCCTGCCAAGAAGGACTTGGGGGTACTGGTGGATGAAAAGCTAGGCATGAGCCAGCAATGTGCCCTCACAGCCCAGAAGGCCAACTGTATCCTGGTCTGCAACCAAGGAACTGTGGCCAGCAGGTCAAGGGACGTGATTGTGCCCCTCTGCTGCACTCTGATGAGACCCCATCTGGAGTCCTGCATCCAGCTCTGGAGTCCTCAGCACAGGAAAGACGTGGACCTGTTGGACCGAGTCCAGCGAAGAGCCTCAAAAATAATCAAAGGGATGGAACACCTCTCCTATAAAGACAGGCTGAGAGAGTTGGGGTTGTTCAGCCTGGGAAAAAGAAGGCTCCAGAGGGATCTTATTGCAACCTTTCAATACTTAAAGTGGGCTTATAAGAAAGATGGAGAGACTTTATAGTAGGGCTAGTAGCGACAGGACATGGGGCAATGGTTTTAAAATGAAAGAGCTTAGATTTGGATTAGACATAAGGAAGAATTTTTTTGCCATGAGGATGTTGAGACATTGGAACAGGTTACCCAGAGAAGCTCTGGATGCTCCATCCCTAGAAGTGTTCAAGGTCAGGTGGGATGGGGCTTGCAGTAACCTGGTCTGATGAAAGATGCCCCTTCTGACAACAGGGTGGTTGGAAATAGATGATCTTTGAAGGTTTCTTCCAACCCAAACCATTCTATGATTCTGTGGTCCTATGATATTTTGATGGGGAATGTAATATGTATTCCTAGTCAGGGGACATTCGATTTAATTTTACTTTGCATAGCCCTGCTCTAATAAGGGGATGTGTTTTCATAATATTATATGGCAAGTGTTTATCCGGTGTTAATAATACTTTTTTTAAACTATTGCATAATAATCCAGCGTCAGTCCACTACAAGAAAATGTAACATGGTACTAGAAGGAAATTGGAACAGTAATATCCTTAATCGCATATTTGTGCAGGATGTGAAGTTTGTTCGTCAAATGGGTAATGTGGTGGGTTGACTCTGGCAGGATGTCAGGTGCCCATCAAAGCCACTCTATCACTCCCCTCCTCAACTGGACTGGATAGAGAAAATATGACAATAGTCTTGTGGGTTTAGGTAAAGACAGGACGTCACTCAGCAATTACCATCACTGGCAAAATCAACTCAACTTGGGGAAAATTGATTTAATTTATTACCAGTCAAATCAGAGTAGGATAATGAGAACTAAAATCAAATCTTAAAACACCTTCCCCCCATTTGTCCCTTCTTCCTGGGCTCAACTTCACTCCATGAATTCTCTAGCTCCTTCCTGCCAGTGACACAGGGGGATGGGGAATGGGGGTTGTGGTTAGTTCACCACACATTGTCTCTGCTTCTCCTTCCTCCTCAGGGGGAGGACTCCTCACACTCTGCCCCTGCTCCAGCGTGGGGTCCCACCCACGGGACACAGTCCTCCATGGACTTCTCCAACATGAATCCTTCCCACAGGCTGCAGCTCTTCATGAACTGCTCCAGCCTGGGTGCAGTCCTTCAGGAACAGACTGCTCCAGCGTGGGTCCCCCACAGGGTCACAAGTCCTGCCAGCAAACCTGCTCCAATGTGGGCTCCTCTCTCCATGGGGTTACAGGTCCTGCCAGGAGCTTGCCCCAGTGCAGGCCTCCCACAGGTTTTCAGCCTCCTTTGGGTGCATCCTGCACCCACTCCAGTGTGGTGTCCCCCACACTCTGCAGACGGGCTGCAGGGGCACGGCCTACCTCCCCATGGTCTTCATCATGGGCTGCTGGGGAATCTCTGCTCCAGCACCTGGAGCATCTCCTCCCCCTCCTTCTTCACTGGCCTTGATGTCTGCAGGGCTGTTTCTCTTACATATTCTCACTCCTCTCCCCACTGACATTGGTGTTGCCCAGCAGATATGGAGAAATGTATCTCTAATGAAATTCTTTTTCTTTGTACTTCTGTGTTTCCGTTTGTATTTCCTGTTTCACGAGTGTTTGTGTGTTATTTGGATACCAGCTGCAGCAAAGAGGTAACACATACCTAAAAGATTTGAGGGTTGTCTTTCACAAGAAAAAACAAGAACATGTAGTTTTCATACTTTCTGCCCACTCATCAAAAGATAAAATTTACATGGAGGATCCTAAAAAGGCCCCGAGTGTGAGTCAAGATTTGTATTGGTGAATCCACTCTGAACTGTAATCTCAAAGAGCATGTGAGCAAAGTTCTGCACAAGTGCAAAAGTATAAAACGATGATTACCGTTAGGAACTTATGGTTCTTACTGAGTTACAGGTTTCTTGAGCTCAGAGGAAACAGGTAAAGGAAGGAAGGAGGATGGAAGGAAGAAGAAAATAATATCTTGCAAAGGCAGAAATTTTTCCTTTGTATATCTTGTTCAAGCCCTGTGAAGGTTTATATAGATTTATGTGCACGTATATGTTCATGTCTGTATATCTATCTGTACACATTGATATATAGATGCTTATCTGCATATGTAGATGTATGTGTGCAGGATTCTTTTTATGTTAAACTAAGCCTTCAAAGCTGGAGCTTTGGGATACATTTAAAAAAAAAATATCAGTCTCTTAAGAAGAAAGTCAAGGTAGCCTGGCATGCTCAAAAGCTTTCGTATTGCGAGTTTAAGATGCCACTACATTCTGGTGAGGAAAAGGATAAGGAGTTCTGTAGAAGAGAATGGAATAAGTCAGCACTTAAAAAGGAAAAGATGATTAAGCCTCTGTATAGGTCTTAAAATAGACTGCTTTTGCACGACTTACAAGATTTTTCCAGCATGTGGATGCAGTAGAAAAATAGTACACATTTGTATGAGTGGAGAATTGGGTTTTAAATTAAGAAAGTGTGATAGTGAAATTATGCAAGCTTTACTAAATCTTTCATGGTGATGTTTACTTTCTCAGATTGCTGTAGCAAGTAGTAAGCTGATGTTTTCTACAATTTTCTTTTTGCAAAATATTTTTACTAAAACAAGTAAAGTTTTACTGAGGCACTGTTTCTTGGAGAAATTTTCTTTCTATCATGACAGTGGATTTTATCATTTCACTTAGGGACATTAACGAAAGTGAATCAGATTATACTAGTCACCCTCCCTTTAATTTTGTAAGAGACAAAAATATTTTTAGGGACTTTGTAGGTATATTTGTAAAATATATAATTGGACAGATAAACAAGGCCACTCTATTTCTTTTTCTACTTCAATATTTTGACTGAAAGAAGTTTCTATGTGACTGAAAAGATTTTGCAGCTGGGCTATTTGTGAAGCTCATGACCTCTGATTTCAGCCTCATCCAGTTTTGTACTACTTCGTTTAATTGTTCTCCTCAGAATTGAATCTTGTTGAAATTTGCAGTCATTGACTGTCTTCAGTGAATGCTTAACAGCCTTAACTGGTTTAGATGGCACTTAAATGGCAACAACAATAACAAATGGCAAAGAAGCATGTCAGATATGGCCATTATGGAAAGTGTACAGTCAATATTACACTTTCATCTGTGTTACTGTATATGCTTGATTTAGCATAATTAATATGCTAGATTTTTGCCTCAAACTATAAAGGAAATATAGGAGAGTTTAAAGCTGTGAACTAAATGCAAAAAAAAAAACCTTTCCATAAATCATATTTGTAATTACTTACAAAATTTTTATTTGCGAAAAGATAGTATTACTTACTGTATTTGAACCAAACCTTCAGCAATATTTCATACTTGTGAGTCTTTTTGGGTCATGTCATCGACCCTGTCTATTTTTAGGGCTTTCTTCTTGCCCTCCTTGTGCATTTTCATGAATTTTGTGTACCCTTTCTTTCACATTTATACATCTAGCTCCCTCAAAGAAGAAAAAGAAGGGTTTGGTTTTATATGATTACATTTAAACTACAGCTTTGTATACATCTTATTTTGGAAAGTATCTAATACTTCTGACTGCTATGCTGGTTGAAAGTGTTGCGTTTCCAGATAGAACTCCTGTTCCATTTTTTCAAAATTTCTGCTTTTCAGGTAATATTTATGTGTTACTAGATGAATCATTTCAGACAAGCTTTTTGAAGATGCATATCAATAATATGTTTTCAATTTTATGTGTGCTCAGCTTGAGAAACAAGAGTTTTGTTTGCACTAGTGATAAGAAATCTCACTTTTAAATAAAGTCAAAGGAAGGTATGACTTGAACTGATAAAACATCACATGAATCAACTGCTTTGCAAAAGCCACTTGGAGTCATCTGATGATACCTCTTGCATGTTATGAAAGTATTTTTTAGTATAACTGGTAACAGGGTCCATTGACAGCACCCTACATCACAAGTGGTAAATCAGATCCAAGGTCCCTCCAGGGAGTCCAGATGTGAGCAAAAAGAAATGGGTCCAGGGTCAGAGTTAAGCTCCCCACGGAGTAGGGCTGATGGGCTCATACAGGAGGGCAGGGACAGGGGCAGGGTCTGGATGCCTCAGGGTGAGCTGGAATGGAGTCCCAGAACCCATGGGCAGTGGTGACTGGGAGTCCTAGCTGAGGTTGGTCAGGGCCAGGAAGGTGTATTGGTTTCCTCAAGGTCTTGACACTGCATAGAAAAATCTGGGAGAAAATTATTTAATACTTGGCTTTAAAGCAAGATTTAGATATTGTAGAAAACAAAGTCTGGGACTAACTATACAAATTGTACATTGGGTACTCTTCATGCCACTCCTTGAACAGTCATATGGAAACCACAATTAATTTTAAAGCACTTTACTAGTGGCAATGATATGGTGCATATGTAGGTGGATGAGAGAATGACAACCTCAATTCTTACATTTCTTTGCAAGTATTTTACTTTGTAAGTAGGATAATATCTTTTTTTCTTCTTTTTTAAAAAACGAATTTCTGACCATAATGCATAATATACCATCAATAAATACCAAAGAGTATGTTTGTCCTTTTAATTTTTTTAAGGCACTTAGAATTAGAACACTACTTTTAAAAGAGATGTTATACTCAATAGTTTTCTAAAATATAACTTTTTTTACTCTAATTAGTTATCCCCACTTCCAGTGAGATATTAGAAACAGCTTTAAGTAATTGAGTATTAACTTGTAATTATATACCTGTGGTGGGTTGAGCCTGGCTGGACTCCAGATGCCCACCAAAGCCACTCTATTACTCGCTTCCTCAACTGGACAGGACAGAGAAAATGTAATGAAAGGCTTGTGTGTCAAAATAAGGACAGGGAGAGATCATTCAGAAATTACCATCATGGGCACACAGACTCAACTTGGGGAAAATTAATTTATTACTAATCAAATCAGAGTAGGATAATAAGCACTAAAACCAAATCTTAAAACACCTTCCCCCCACCCCTCTCTTCTCCCTAGTCTCAACTTCACTCCATGAATTATCTAACTCCTCCCTGCCAGTGGCACAGAAGGACAGGGAATGGGGGCTGCAGTTAGTTCATCACATGTCTCTGCTGCTCCTTCACCTCCAAGGGGAAGACTTCCTCCTCAGGGGGAGGAGTCCTCACACTCTTCCCCAGCTCCAGCGTGGGGTCCCACCCACGAGACACAGTCCTCCATGGACTTCTCCAACATGAATCCTTCCCACAGGCTGCAGCTCTTCATGAACTGCTCCAGCCTGGGTGCAGTCCTTCAGGCGCAGACTGCTCCAGCGTGGGTCCCCCACAGGGTCACAAGTCCTGCCAGCAAACCTGCTCCAACATTGATATCCTCTCTCCATGGGTCTACAGGTCCTGCCAGGACCCTGCATAACACAGTTTTCCCATGAGGTCACAGCCTCCTTAAGGCATCCACCTACTCCGGCGTGGGGTCCTCCATGGGCTGCACGTGGAGATCTGCTCCACCATGGACCTCCATTGGGCTGCAAGGAGACAGCCTGTCTCACCATGGTCTTCACCACGGGCTGCAGGGGAATCTCTGCTCTGGCACCTTTAGCACCTCTTCCCCCTCCTTCTTCACTGACCTTGGTGTGTGCAGAGCTGTTTCTCTTACATATTCTCACTCCTCTCTCCACCTGCAACTGCCGTTGTGCAGGTTTCCTCACCACTTCTTAAATCTGTTGTCCCAGAGGCGCTACCACCGTCACTGATAGGCTTGGCCTTGGCCAGTGGTGGGTCCATCTTGGAGCCAGCTGGCACTGGCTGTGTTAGACATAGGGGAAGCTTCCAGCAGCTTCTCACAGAAGCTTCCCCTGTGGCTTCCCCACTACCAAAACCTTGCCATGCAAACCCAGTACAATTCTCAAGCTCTGTTCACAACTGAAGGGAATGTATTTTCCAAAATTACCAGTACCTAACCAGTTAATTGATTTGACATTTGAATATTCATTACAAAATTATCATTGCATTGAAATCAGTGAAACAAATTCAGATCTGTTTTAACTAAGAAAAAAATGCATACCTACTGCAACTGCACTGGGATAAATTGAACAATTCAGTCCAGTATATTTCTATCTCATTGTCCTAACTAAAAGAATCTTTCATAGGTTTATGTTCAGAAAGAAATTTTATAGTAGTCAAAATTATACATTTTCTAAATTTAAAAAAAAATTATTTAGAATATGACAAGTCTACCAGAATATTCTGATAACATCAGAAAATTTTGCAATGTGTGGTCTTCAAAAGGACAGACACGGTATGAGAGTTTGGAAAGCTCCACTGTTAGCAAAAAGGTATAATCATTTTGTGACAGCTATTCATTTGTTTGTATAAGTGAAAAGAAGTACGGATAAGTTTATCTAAAAATCATGAGAAGTGCAAGCGTGACAAACTGGCACAAACTGGAGTTTTTGAACACATTGAATAAATGTATATTTTGCTTGTATTTGAGAGCCTGCAAGACCAGCGTGTATCTGCAGAGATATTTTTAAATGTCAATATGGTCACTGTTTAAAAAGATTTAATTGGATGAATTACATTATTTTTTTCGCTGGGTGAAAAACTGGCTGGGTGGCTGAGGCCAGACAGTTGTGGTGAACAGTTAAATCCACTTGGTGGCCGGTCACAAGCGGTGTTCCTCAGGGCTCAGTACCGGGGCCAAACTTGTTTAATATCTTTATCAATGATCTGGATAAGGGGATTGAGTGTTCCTCAGTAAGTTTGCAGATGACACCAAGCTGGGTGGGAGTGTTGGTCTGCTTGAGCATAGCAAGGTTCTGCAGTAGTAGGATCTGGACAGGCTGGAT
>NW_010514009.1:0-226 GCF_000687285.1 Phaethon lepturus
GATCTTAAAGGTCTCTTCCAACCTTAATGCTACTCTGATTCTGTGATGTTTGTTGTTGTTGCTAAGCAGTCAAGGAGTGTTCAGCTTCCCATGCTCTGGCCTGCCAGCAAGAAGGCGGGGGGTGCACGGGAAGCTGGGAGGGGACAAAGCCAGGACAGCTGACCCAGGCTGGCCAAAGTGATATTCCATACCATATGACATCATGCTCAGTATATAAAGCTGGGAC
>NW_010514009.1:307-4289 GCF_000687285.1 Phaethon lepturus
AGGGAGGTGGTGGAGTCACCATCTCTGGAAGTGTTCAGAAAACATGTAGATGCGGCACTTCAGGATATGGTTTAGCTGCCATGGTGATGTTGGGTTGATGGTTGGACTTGATGATCTTAAAGGTCTCTTCCAACCTTAATGCTACTCTGATTCTGTGATGTTTTTTGTTGTTGCTAAGCAGTCAAGGAGTGTTCAGCTTCCCATGCTCTGGCCTGCCAGCAAGAAGGCGGGGGGTGCACGGGAAGCTGGGAGGGGACACAGCCAGGACAGCTGACCCAAACTGGCCAAAGGGATATTCCATACTATATGACATCATGCTCAGTATATAAACTGGGGAATTTGACTGCGATAGGGTTTATGACAATGTGCAAAGCTGTTGTCATGCATTTAGTGTGGTTTTAAATTCGGCATCCTATCGAAATGGTGTCTCCTTTGGTTCCCTCTAAAGATGGAAGTTGTTTATTTTCATCTTCATCTTTAATGATCCATTCTTGTCTATGGAAAGTGACATTGTTGTGTACTGCTACTGTTGATAAATTTAGATTAGGTGTAGGTATGTTAAAAGGTATGTATGCATCAACCCATGGCCACCCTGTCATACATGAATTCCACATTTTGCATATGATAATCATGAAATCAAAGAATAGTTCTACATCACGATTACCCCAGAGGCAGAGTGCAAGAATAGGTTGTGTAAAAGTGAAATTGTCTCCTGTAAGAGAAAAGAAAGAAAATGTTTCGGTGGGGAAGGCTGAACGGGTTACCCCTTTTATGATGCAGGAGAAATCCATAGAAGTGAGTACAGTGGACGAGCAATGATAGAAAATCCAGGTACACGTTTTCTCCAATATCCTAGAGTACCCATAAGCTGTTGTAATTCTTTCTGAGATGGGGGCATCTGCAATTGTTCTATTTTATTTAAGGCGTCCAATGGAATTTCTGCACTACCTGCAATCCACCAAGTACCTAAAAATTTTACTTCTCTGCTTGGTCCCTGACATTTTTCAGGTGGGACTTCAACTTCTGCTTGGTGTAGTGCTTGCCCCACTGCTGTTGCTGCTTGCCCCACCTTTTCAGGGGAGATTCCTCTGATTAGAATATCATCTATATATTGGTACAGTTTCACATCTTGAGCGAGTGAGATTGCCTGTAAAAGTTCAGCAAGCGCAGCATGAGCAATCGTGGGTGAATGTTTATATCCCTATGGGAGTCTGTTAAAGGTGTATTGTATGCCTTCCCAAGTAAAAGCAAATTTCTCCTTATCCTTTTCTTGTAAGGGGACCATAAAGAACATATCTTTTCTGTCTAGCGCTGCCATGCATGGGTGCGTGGCTGCTTGGAGTGTGGCTGGTAAAGTTGCAATATTAGGGACTGCAGGCGGTTATGGGTATTTAAGCGCCGGTAATCAATAGTTAATCACCATCTCCCATCCAGTTTTCTGACTGGCCAAACAGGTGAATTATATGGGGAGTGGGTTCTGGAGATGATTTGTCATTTTTCCAAATCTGCTGTTACCTCAGAAATTCCATTTTGTGCTGCAGCAGAAATTGGATACTGCGGGATATTAGTAATTTTTGAATCGGGGAGTGCAGGGGCTGCGCAGAGTACTCGTACTGTAGCCTCCTGATTTTTGTTAGGGTTAGGCTTGATTTTTGAACCAAATGACCACACACTGCTGTCCAGCAGGCACCAGGTTCGTCCATTCAGAACATCGAAACCCCCAAAATTTTCATTGTGATCTTTAACTGCAAAGCAAGCAGAGGACATGTGCTTCTTGCCCGGGAGCCATAAATTAAACTTGGCAGTTTGGCAAACAGCACTAGCTCCGTTTGCTCCAGTGATTTTAACTCTTTGCCATCCGGGTTGCATACCCAGCTTCTCAGCATCCTGTAGTGTTAATACTGAAATTTGTGCTCCTGTATCTATTAGAAATTTCACCAGTTCTCATTGAGGACCAACTGGAATCAGAATGTATTCTGCTTTAATAATGGGTTTAGCCTCATATTCAGAGGAATCTGCTATCGTCAGAGTCGCCCCATATGTTCCAGTCCCACTCTTCAGGGGATACAATTAATTTCCTAATCTGCCACAATATCATGGGGATGGGGAGCTGTGTTTTGGATTGGTGACCAAAACAGTGCTGATAACACACCAGTGTTTTGGCTGTTACTGAACAGTGCTTGCACAGCCTCAAGGCCTTTTCTGTTTCTCCCTCTGCCCACCTCCCAGGGAGTGGGCAAGAGGTTGGGAGGGGTCACAGCATGGACAGCTGACGTAAATTGACCGCAGAGATATTCCACACCATGTAACACCATGCTCAGCAGTAAAACTGGGGGGAGGGGGTGTGTCCAAAGTCGCTGTTGCTTGGGAACTGGCTAGGCATCAGTATGTTGCTGGTGAAACACACAGAAACATGGTGGGATGACTCGCACAACTGGAGTGCTGCAATGGATGGCTATAAACTCTTCAGAAGGGATAGGCAAGGAAGGAGAGGTGGTGGGGTAGCCCTGTATGTTAGGGAGTATTTTGACTGTCTAGAGCTTGATGATGGTAACAAAAGGGTCGAGTGTTTATGGGTAAGAATCAGGGCAAAGGCCAACAAGGCAGATATCATGGTGGGAGTCTGCTATAGACCACCCAACCAGGATGAAGAGGCAGATGAAATATTCTATAAGCAGCTGGGAGAAGTCTCACAATCACAAGCCCTTGTTCTCATGGGGGACTTCAATCTACTGGACATCTGCTGGAAATACAATGCAGCAGAGAGGAAACAGTCTAGGAGGTTCCTGGAGTGTGTGGAAGAGAACTTCCTGACACAACTGGTGAGTGAGCCAACTAGGAAAGGTAGCAGAACTGCTACCTTGGACTTACGGAGGGCAGACTTCGGCCTGTTTAGGGGCCTGGTTGACAGAGTCCCTTGGGAGGCGGTCCTGAAGGGCAAAGGAGTCCAGGAAGGCTGCACATTCTTCAAGAAGGAAGTCTTAAAGGTGCAGGAGCAGGCCATCCCTATGTGCTGAAAGACGAGCCAGCAGGGAAGACCACCAGCCTGGCTCAACAGAGAGCTTTGGCTGGAACTCTGGGGAAAAAAGAAGAGAGCTTATGACCTTTGGAAGAAGGGTCAGGCAACACAGGAGGACTACGAGGATGTCATGGGGCTATGCAGGGAGAAAATTAGAAGGGCCATGGGGAAAAAAGAAGAGAGCTTATGACCTTTGGAAGAAGGGTCAGGCAACACAGGAGGACTACGAGGATGTCATGGGGCTATGCAGGGAGAAAATTAGAAGGGCCAAAGCCCAACTAGAACTTAATCTGGCTACTGCCATAAAAGACAATTAAAAAAGTTTTTATAAATACATTCACAGCGAAAAGAGGGCTAAGGAGAATCTCCATCCCTTATTGGACACTAGGGGAAACAGTGACAAAGACTGAGGAAAAGGCTGAGGGACTTTATGCTGCCTTTGCCTCAGTCTTTAATAAGTAAGACCAATTGTGCTCGGGGTACCCAGCCCCCTGAGCTGGAAGACAGGGATGGGGAGCAGAATGAAGCCCCCATAATCCAAGGGGAAATGCTTAGCAACCTACTACACCACTGAGACGCACACAAGTCTATGGGGCCGGATGGGATCCACCCAAGGGTACTGAGGGAGCGGGCAGAAGTGCTCACCAAGCCACTTTCCATCATTTATCAGCAGTCCTGGCTAACCGGGGAGGTCCCAGTTGACTGGAGGTTAGCAAATGTGACGCCCATCTACAAGAAGGACCAGAAGGAGGATCCAGGGAACTACAGACCTGTCAGTCTGACCTCATTGGCAGAGAAGGTTATGGAGCTGATCATCTTGACCGCCATCATGCAGCACGTACAGGACAACCAGGCAATCAGTCCCAGTCAACATGGGTTTCTGAAAGGCAGGTCCTGCTTGACCCACCTGATCTCCTTCTATGACCAGGTGACCCACCTAGTGGATGAGGGAAAGGCTGTGGG
>NW_010514009.1:4670-15916 GCF_000687285.1 Phaethon lepturus
AGTGCCAAATCCTGCATTTGGGTCAGAACACCCCCATGCAACGCTATAGGCTTGGGGAGGAGTGGCTGGAAAGCTGCCTGACAGAAAAGGACCTGGGGGTGCTGGTCAACAGACAGCTGAATATGAGCCGGTGGTGTGCCCAGGTGGCCGAGAAGGCCAACGGCATCCTGGCCTGTATCAGAAATAGTGTGGCCAGCAGGAGTAGGGAAGGGATTGTGGCCCTGTACTCTGCACTGGTGAGGCCGCACCTCGAATCCTGTGTTCAGTTTTGGGCCCCTCACTATAGGACAGACATTGATGTGCTAGAGCACATCCAAAGAAGAGCAATGAAGCTGGTGAAGGGTCTAGAGCACAAGTCTTATGAGGAGCATCTGAAGGAACTGAAACAACTACCTGAAAGGAGGTTGTAGCAAGGTGGGTGTCCGTGTCTTCTCCCAAGTAACAAGCGATAGGATGAGAGGAAACAGCCTCCAGTTGCGCCAGGGGAGGTTTAGATTGGATATTAGGAAAAATTTCTTTACTGAAAGGGTTGTCAAGCATTGGAACGGGCTGCCCGGGCAAGTGATTGCGTCACCATCCCTGGAGGTATTTAAAAGACATGTAGACGTGGTGCTTAGGCCATAGTTTAGTGGTGGACTTGGCAGTGCTAGGTTAACGGTTGGACTTGGTGATCTTAAAGGTCTTTTCCAACCTAAATGATTCTATGATTCTATGATGCCATCACCTTGGGGCTCCTGGTATCAGAAGGGACGCAAAGACACCATCTAATTCAATTACTATCATCAGTTCCATGTAGCTTCTGGTTTTGTGTCAATAAACAACCTCTTTTGCTCACATCCTGGATGTGGTGTGTTGTTTCCTTGAATCCTCATTGTCTGCCCAATAGCTAGACAGAACAGTAGATAACCTGAGGATAAAACACAAGTGTTCCAGACAGTAGTGCTAGGGCCAAGAAAGGAGCTTCCATCAGCTGGTCTATTGCTCATTTTTTACTAATACTTATCCCACTGTATACTACAACAGACTTAGACTTCACTATATCATAATTAAGAGCCTACAAGAAAAATAGCTAGTGTTGCATAACAGCTAGTTTGCCTTTGTCAGCAACTGTGGGTAGGCTCTACGAGAGCTAGTTATACCAACTAATTTACTCGGGTTAGTCAAACTATATTCTAAAATGCATTCCAAACCCTGTGTGCGATCAGAGCAATGCAGCAGAGGGCCAAGTAAACAATAGAAGATCTGGCTCAAGGAGCATACAAATAATAGACTCCTGTAAAAATATGTGAAGCAAACATTTATACTGGTATTTAAGGTACAGACTCTCCCTTGAAATAGCTCAGCTACAGAGTACATGTTTATGGACAGAGCTGCTATAGAAGCATCAAGTTTGAAAAGTTTGGTAGAAATTTTGGACTGCAGAGGCTCTGATACCAGGCTTGTTCTGGGAATAGCATTTGGACCTAAGATTCTAAAATAGAAGGCTTTTAAAGATCTTCCTATTTCTCGGTACTTAAGTTGATAATTTCAGAAATCATTCACTTAATAAAAAGAGCTTTAGTTTAGCAGTGTATGAAATACCTGTCAAAATCTGACAAGTGCTTGGCTCTTGACTGTGATCAAGCTTTTTGTTGAAAGCAGAGTCTCATCCCATCCACTGTACCTGAACGTCTCCTTTTGTTCTCTTCATCTAATACTTTTCACTCCATTACAGATCTAGCTTTAAAAAAATTATTTTGAAAAATTTAGTTAATTTAAACTAAAGAAGTCTTAAAAAAAAAAAAAAAAAAAGACTTCTCAGTGACCATACAACCCAAAGATCATATGTAAGCAATTGTTAGTTATATGGGGGGGGGGGAACAACACACAAGATTTTTTTTTTATGAAAGCAAAATGTAACATTTAAATCCTCTTAGAAGAGGTAGAGAGACAGTGTTTTAATTGATGCTATCCAGATCTGCAGTACTGATGTCATACCAATTTATTGCTATTAATGATAAAGCCAGATTTAAGAGCTATACCAGCAATACAGCAGGAGTATAATTGTGATCTCCAATATTCATAGAATAAGACATACCCATATCTAATAACAATAGCAGATTCCACCAGAAATCTATCACTTATTGTAAACATTGTATTTGTGACATTTATTTTTCATATTTTAATTCCCAAAATCATGAAAGGCAAATTTAGTAGCATAAAACACATCCAGTTTCACATTTGGCAATGAGAACCCCTTTCTTCATAGACAACCAAAAACTTAGCAGCACATTTTCAAACATTATTACAAGTGTTCTGGATTGCCCTCCCTCCAAATCTTCCCCCCTGCCCAAAGCACCAAAAATAAAGTGCAATACCCATAAAAATGTGTCAAGAAAATAGCCACATTCTTTTCTTTGTAAGAAGAAAGAAAAAAAAAAGAAAAAAGAGTACTTTGCCTCAGTCTTAACAGTGCTATACTGTGTCCATCATTTTGGGTTCTTCATCTTTTTGTAGCATTGAGTTCAAATTGCAGACACTTCTGTTTATGCAGCCTTGTAGATCATTTGCATTCTGCAACAAACAAAGAACTGAAAGCTTAGTCTCAATACATACATACACTTACAGAGAACGAAGTCAAGCTCTTTATTTTGTCTGTCTTAGGATGAGATAAGTTCGTAATAAAATATAATGTCTTTAAAAAAAAACCCCGGACAGTATTATCATAACGTGAATGTCAAGAAGCTTCTTTAAAAATTTACCTTGCATACTATCACCTTATTGTGCATTTACTTAGGGTTCAGTTACCAGATCTTACCAAACAGGTACCTTGACCAAATTTATTTCAAAGTATTTTAAATTGTGTCTCCTTTCCCCAACATCCAGCTTTTAAAAGCCTTTAAAATTTTCTTTTCGGCCCAAGATGTGATCATCACTAACACTGAAACCAAAGACCCCAGTGTTCCAAGATTAAGATAAAAACAAGGGCAGAATTTTGTAACACACTGTAAATTTTCCTTAGACTTGACTACCTGTAGGTTTCCATTAATGGGAATAGTCATTTTCAGCTGAAAGCTCATTTCACCGTCTGTGATACAAAGTATATTTAATTCTAGTACCTGAACAGGTTAATGATGCAGTTTTCCATTTAGCACAATTATTCAAGGGCACTGAACTAACATATGCCTTTTGACACTATAAATTGTGAGAGCTTTGAGAAACAATTGCTCTTGCATATTGATAATAGTGCATGTTAGAACTGACAGTGCTCTAAGTATAGAGGCCTATTCCTAGATCTCAAAAAGTACATTTTCTCAAGAGTGTAGCAAAAATCTATTCCTAATAGAGTTGTTGTATTCATTTCTGGAAATAAAAAGCCTACCTGTGACAAAGACTCCAGTCCTTCTAGAATACCAGTATAGACACTGGGATTCTGTACTGACATAGCTTGAAAGCCTTGAGACTGTGAACAGATTCTCACTCTTGATTTGAATGCTTCAAGCTCAGTTTTAAAAGCTTCCAAATAGCCTTCTTCCCCTGCCTGTAGAGAAGAGTGAAATATTTTTCATCTCAGCCAGATTTACTTCTAGTTGTAAGCATACGTACTGCTAAAAAGAAGTCCTGCAGTAATGCATATTATACTCATTGAAGGATAATGGTTTGAACAAGTCAATAACAATATTAGCACCAGTCAGCTTAAAAAGAAGATTCAAGTATGCTGGGTTTTTTTGTTGGTTTTGTTTTGTTTTAAAGAGAGACTTTAGCATTTGATGAGTATAGGGACTGGGTTATTCATTAATCTGAGAACATGTAAGAACAAAACAAATATAATTTTAACCCTTCCTTGATGCCATCTCAGAAGCCAATACCCTTAAGAGAAAAGGTACTCATGGCAGCACTCAATTCAAAAGCAAAGCATGAATCAAAGTGGTTGTCAACTTAAGTCCTTAAGGCAGCATTAAGATCAGCATGACTTGATTCTTCAGTCCTGTATAACTTAATATAGAACCTGCATCAAACTGCAGCTTCAGTCTTCTCACATCTCTCTCTCCTTCTCCCTTAGCATTCCAGAGCTAACTACGACTGACTGAAGAGAAACAGACTCCAAATTGGGCCCTGCCATGAACTGCATAGAGGGGCATTATGATAAGCAAAATAGGACACTCAGTCCTTAGGCACATTCATGTTTGCCGCTGTAATTTAGGTGGCACTTCACTATTCCACACTCCTGTAGTTCCCATGCTATTTTCTGCTTTCCCTCTGGCCTAACAAGAATCCATGGAACTTCCATTCTCAAGATCAGAATCACACAAAACATTCATCCTAGAATGAACCGCCAACAAAACAACACTTCCCCATAAGCTTGATTCAGTCAGTAACATATTTAACCGTCAACTGTCAGGAAGAAAGCTCCTTCAGAACACTGATCCCTTGCAAGGGTATCAAGAGTTTCTCTCAGTATTATACAAGATCTGACTTACTTTGGCTTTTTGGAAAAATAGACGAAAACAGCCCCTTGGATCCACATTATAACTTCTAGCCGTTTCTATAATAAACTGCATCACAACTGCTTGGTGTGCTATTTGTTCCATCAGAGCTCTTTTCTGAAAAGAGAAATTACATAATTACAGGAAATATCTTTAAAAGTATAACGCTATCTAAAATTCAGCAACATCTTTGCATTTGATTGGACATGGACATGGGAAGACAAGGAGAAGAGTAATTAAATGGCTCATCAATTTGGACAGCTTTTCTGTAGTGTAAGTGGGAAACTGCATACTTTTAAGCAGTTTAAAGGTCTTCCTAGTACCTGTTCAGCTTCTAGATGAAAACACCATAAGATGAGATATTCCGCTGTTTCTTCACATACAAGATATGGGTGGTCAGACAAAAATCTTTGACTGTCATCCCATCTGCCCAGCATACCTGATTGAAAAAAAACCAAACAAACAAAAAAAACAACAAAGTGAATTAACACATTCAATATCGAGAAGTGATTTAATGCAGTGAAGATGTTATTCAAATTTACATACTACTACAATCTCCTTCACACTTCATTGTTACCTCAGAAGAACAGCATGCAAATAAAACTGAACAACTTTGTTGTTTTTAAAACACCTCCCAACGCTGAAAGAGCATTACCAATAAGGTATGCTCGGACTGTAAGATACTGAAATATAGTTAGCTGCTACTGTTAAGATCTTATTTTTATTGTATCTCTGGCAGTGTTAAAAACAGGTTAGCTGTAAATGGTTTTCACACACTGTAACAAAGTAGTATCTATACCTATTTGTTAAGAATTTGATAGTATAACTAAGTTGATGGATGGAGATTTACATTCAGTGATTTTGACAGAAAAGTTCTTTAAGTGCTTGCAAGTAAGACAAATAGAAATGAAAGCATAATCATAGTCATAATGAATATGCTTCTGACATGGTTTGCTAGGTTTTAGGAAATACAAAGCTATTTTTATAACCAAGTTCAAGCATTAAGGTCAAAATAGAAGAGCCAACTCAGTGGTTGAAAGTTAACTAGAAGACTGAATTGTAGTAAGTAGCATGAAACTACTTTCACGGAAAGAGCTGCAGGTTGAAAGTCAGAACTCAAAATTCAAGCAGTGAGATCACCCCCCCTCCTTCATATGAGTTATTTGCCCTAATATACATATTAGTGATATTTTACTGCTTGCCAGTACTAGATACAAAGTTTTACCCTTCTATCACTCATATAAATATATCTTTAAAAATAAAAGATTGGTTCCATCTCTACATAGCCTTAACAACTGTTTTGCACATATTTTACCTTTTATCATTCATGCCTCTCATGGATTAACAGACAGCAAAACCCCAGCTATTTATAGGAGGCAGATACAGACAATCCCAGGCACTTTTACATGCAGGAATTGTATCTCCATTAATGCCCCTATCATTTGCCATGGAACAGCAGAAAAAGTTGCTAGAATTTTAATTTTCATGACTTGAAAAACTTTTTCAGTTCTGTGTTGTCTCAAGAAGTTCTCGTTGATCATAGGAACCAACAGGCTTCTGCGATTTAGTTTCCTTTACTTTGAAATGGTTATTTGTTACGATGCCACATCTCCTGTCCTGAGAAACAAGAATCTAGATACTCTCCTTGCCAGATGCTTCATTTGTTAGCATCCATTTTGTATAATAATAATAAAAATGAAAAAAAGAGAGACACCTACACAAATTCTGCAGGAGGTTAAACTGCAAAAGCAGTAATAACTTATGTATGTAAGCAACATACTTACCAAAGTATCTAATCTTTTGTTCATGCTTCTGTATAAATGATTTCGATATATCTTCATCTTCTACTTCTTTTCTTTTATATTGACTAATAAAACTCTAAAGATGAGAAAAAACTATCATAGAATCTCCACATATACCTTTTTTGAACTACAGGATTATTTTAATTCATTACTATTTAAAGGGCAATGTTCTAGTTTTAAGCATAGCTCAGCAAACACATATGTATACACTTAATGTACACAAGAAGGTCATTTACCAAAACACAGCTCATCTAATTAATAATAGGGTGAAAAATTCCTTATCATATTCTTCTTCTAAGCAATAAATCTATCTCAAAGTTCTATGCACTAGTAGGAACTTACTGATCTATAAACAATGAGAAACATCTACACCATCTAGCCCTGATCAAGCTAACCCAATGGAATCATGAAAAATGATGCATTAACGGTTCATATTCAAGTTAAGTGCTGAAAACAAAACTGGCATTTGCTAATGAAGACATTTTGTGTGAAAATAATCTGTATTAAGAAATTCACGTTATTAGAAGCAAACTGCATGTTTCAAATGTGACAATTTGGCAAAACAAAGCAGCAAACTTCACGTGAAGAACTATTGCTCATCCTTGTTTTTGGAAACAGTTGCTATAAGGGACAAATATAAGTTCTGATTCCCCATTAAAGGAGAAGTGTCATATACATTCATGATATCAATGCAACACGTCCCCTTTAATAGGGCAAAATAAGAAAGAAAAACATTCAGCACATTACAATAAGCACTAAACTAGGATATAGAAAACACTCAAGATGAGAAATAAATGGAATAAAAAAGGCTTATAATTGTTTCCATACACATTTATACATGTCATACCTTATTAAATACCTCCTTACTAAAAGAATCTATATTCCATAGATTCTGTCTTTCCCTCTGTATTAGCGCTGCTTCTTTTCTTCTCCACTCTTCCTCTCTCTGTCTCAGTTCTGAAGCTTCAGTCTGTGCTTTGGCATATTCCTGATCCGTGGATTCTGAATTATGCAGTGCTAAACTACCAAGTTTCTGCTGGGCTTCTGCTAGATTCCATTTGGATTCTACAGAGCTCTTCACAAACTCTTTTTGTTTTTGACAGATTAATTCAAACCCTTGACCATAGGACTGTGTGGAAAACAAAACATGCTGTTTATGGAAGGAAAACTGATAGAATTTATGAAGCACATAGAAACAGAAGGCTTTGACTCCCAAATAGAACACTGAGATGGAAGGCATCTTAAAAGCAATATTATATTCACAACAGTGACTAAACATGATACTGTGCAGCTAGATGATTCTTAAAAGAAACTTCTACTTCAAGCTTTCTAAACTTAATTGAAAGATATTTACAGAATCATGGATCACTCCCCCTCCTCAGCAGGATAGGGGAAGAAAATAAGATGAAAAAAAGCTCATGGGTCGAGATAAAGACAGGAAGATCGCTCACCAATTACCGTCATGGGCAAAACAGACTCGACTTGGAGAAGATTAATTTTATTTATTGCCAATTAAAAATAGAGTAGGATGATGAGAAACAAAGACAAAACTGAAAACATGTTCCCCTCCCCCTTCCCAAGCTCAACTTCACTCCATTGTTCCTGACTCTTCTGTCTCCTCCTGGCTGTCCTGAGTGGTGCTGGAGGGATGGGGAATGGGGACTGCGGTCAGTTTGTAAGTTCCTCTCTGGCGCTCCTTCCTCATCACACTTTTCCCCTGCTCCAGCGTGGGGTCCTTCCCACAGGCTGCATTTCTTCAAGAAATGCTCCAGTATGGTTCTGTTCCATGGGGTACAGTCCTTCAGGAAAAAACTGCTCAAACGTGGGACTCCCACGAGCTGCAGCTCCTGCCAGGACCCTGCTCCAGCGTGGGCTCTCCACCAGCTGCAACTTCCTTTGGGGCACATCCACCTGCTCCAGTGCAGTGTCCTCCATGGGCTGCAGTGTGGATATCTGCTCCATCAGGGTCTTCTCCACAAGCTGCAGGGAATACCTGCTCTGGCATGTGGTCCTCTCCATGGGTTGCTGGGGGACAACCTGCTTCACCATGTTCTTCTCCATGGGCTGCGGGGGAATCTCTGCTCCGGTGCCCGGAGCACTTCCTCCTCCTCTTTTTTTCCTCTGACCTTGATGTCTTCAGGGTTGTTTCTCTCACATTTTTTTCCTCACTCCTCTCTCTCACAACTGCTACACAATATGTTTTTGCCCTTTGCCCTTAAATATGTTTTCACAGAGGTGCCACCAGCTTCGCTGATTGGCTCAGCTTTGGCCTGCAGTGGGTCCGTTTTGGAGCTGGCTAGAACCGGCTCTGTCTGACATGAGGGCAGCCCCGGTCTCTTCTCACAGGGGCCACTCCTGCAGCCCCCCCGCTACTAAAACCTTGCCACGTAAACCCAATACAATTACTCAATGCATGTCCTAGGATCTTAGCCTGGACTATCAGTGAAAGTGGAATTTAAGCTATGAATTAGTTGAGGCACAACATAAGCATCCCTTTCCTTCTACCAAATATATTGAGAGGGTCACTAACAGCTAGGAGATAGAAGTGATTTCTTAAACCACAGTATTTATATTGCCTACAGATGTACACCAGAAACTCAGCAATTTAAGAATTTTTTCTTTCTCTAAGCCATCTACAGGCTACAAAGAGGATGCAGGCTCTCTCTTCACAAGGAGCCACGTGGACAAGACAAGGGGCAATGGGTACAAGTTACACTGGGAGAGGTTTCATCTCAATATAAGAAAGAAATTTTTTACAGTGAGAAAAATCAGTCACTGGAACAACCTCCCCAGGGATGTGGTAGAGCCCCCATCACTGGAGGTTTTCAAGATGCGATTGGACAGGGTGCTAGATAATCTCATCTAGGCTCTCTTTCCCACAAAAGGATGGGCCACATTATCTTTTGAGGTCCCTTCCAACCTGGGCTGTTCTATAATTCCATGATCTGTTCTGCCCTCCCACCAGAAGTGACAAATAAAACGTGTGTATTAGCTTCTCAGCCTTCCTGTGCAATATTCTGAAGTTAGTGATGGTGACCATCTTCGGTAGAGGGGTCAGAAGGACACTGTAAGTTGTGAGAGCTTATCTGGAGGAAACTTCAATGCAGATTAATCAAAGCTCTCATGCCATCTTTTTGTACTTTTAGGTACAAACTAAAAATTAAGAATATGTGATTCTGTGCTAAGGAAATGTCAGAAAGCCAGTGACAGAAAGAAGTCATTACAGATACACACATCTCATCTCCATCCATTTTATCTCTGTTGTATAGCTTCTCACCCAGCATTTGATCCTGAAAGATAGTGCCATTGGCCTCCACTGTACACAGAAAGGGGTTGAAATCTTCAGCCTTTCTCTTTCTTCTAGAAGAGTTCCAGTGAAATGACAGAGCAGTACGTGCAAACTATACTTGCCTCTACCCTTGAGCACTGAGATGGGGACAACAGAAGCAACAATGATGAGGAAGAATCAGGGAGCTCTCCATCAACTCCTGCCAGGCTGTCTACCCCAAAAGAATAATGCCTGGATAGAAGGATCGTCCCTTGTGCAAAACTAAATGAGAGCAAGGGAAACTAATATGTTGGGAAAATGATCTATGCTTTTTTTCTTGAAATTAAATCACACCTTTTACCTTAACTAAAATTATTTCAACTGAATGGGAACAATAAAAAGAAAACAAGTTAATGGCACAATAATCAAACTAGCACAATGAGATGGACCTTTGACTGCAAAATACAGGCTGTCACCCTAATCCTGAGGTTCAGTTTCTCTACAGTGCCAACCTGCTGCTCAGAAGCATCTGCAACTTTTTGGAGCTCCCAAATGTTTGATGATATTTCTTTGCTACATCAGAAAACTGTCTACTTGAAAAAATCATTGAATTTCAGTCAGGAGGCCAGAGAAAACACTGTTCATTTAACTTCAATGTTTTTGTTTTGTTTTTTCTACACAGTGGCTTAATGACAAAAATAGAACTGACCATAACAGCAATTTACAAACTGACTGTCTGCTAGACCATTTCACTCAGGAGCAAGCAAAGGAAAGTCTATGGCAGTAGTTACCTCTAAAATTACATTTAAATGCCATGAAATCCACAACAAATTATAGCCTACAAGCATATTTAACGAAGCTTTTCGCAAACAGTCCACCAGTCTTGCAGGGCATATTGCTCTTTATGAAAACATTTGGTTTTTTTATAGCATTATTGTGGATTTTAAGCCACTGCGAGACCACTATGGTCTCAGCCTCAGAAAAAGAGGCGCACACACACAAAAAACTAGCTAGGACTCCCCTTGTCCTTCCAGTAGCCAATGTGCCCATGGTCTCACCCTTAGTCACACACACATGCCTAGCTCCCAGGAGACTTCACCTATTCACCAGCTAGTCCAGCTTGACCTTTGCTAGTGATCATAAGCTCACTTACACCCCCACACTTACTCCAGTTGCAGGCAACAGACACACAGGTCTTCTGACTCATGGTCCTGCTACAGGTGCTGGCACTAAGACCGCCATAATCATTGAATCATAGAATACTTTGGGTTGGAAGGGACCTTTAAAGGTCAGCTAGCCCAACCCCCCTGCAACGAGCAGGGACATCTTCAACTAGATCAGGTTGCTCAGAGCCCCATCCAACCTGGCCTTGAATGTTTCCAGGGATGGGGCATCTACCACCTCTCTGGGCAACCTGTGCCAGTGTTTCACCATCCTCATTGTGAAAAATTTCTTCCTTATGTGTAGTCTAAATCTACCCTCTTTTAGTATAAAACCATTACCCCTTGTCCTATTGCAACAGACCCTGCTAAAAAGTCTGTCCCCATCTTTCTTAGAAGCCCCCTTTAAGTACTGAAAGGCTGCAATAAGGTCTCCCTGGAGCCTTCTCCAGGCTGAACAACCCCAACTCTCTCAGGCTGTCCTCATAGGAGAGGTGTTCCATCCCTTTGATCGTTTTAGTGGCCTCCTCTGGACCCCCTCCAGCAGGTC
>NW_010514010.1:0-20350 GCF_000687285.1 Phaethon lepturus
AAGGACTTCTAAAGCCGAAAGCAGCTTTCGGCTTGATTGCCATGTCAGTCCGTCCCGCTTACTAATCGTCAGACCCCCATTCCTTGCCCTCCTTCCTCAGGCGTACTTGGCCTCTCATTATTCGCGCGTTACGGAGATATCTCACTTATTGGGGAGCGTAGCGGAGCCGGGGAAGCAAGGAGAGGACGCTGCCTGGCCGCGCTCTTCCTATCTCGCAGGCAAAATGCTGGTTCTTTATGGCGGAAAACAAAACCAAACCTTCAGCCCCAAACAAACAGAAGCCAAGAATGCAAGTTTTCAGACAGCGACCGAGCATTGGGCACTGTATCAAGCTGGATTTATGACATTCCAGAGTGCAGAACAATTCTTTAAAACACACTCACAGTCAGGAAAGTGACTCTGTATAAAATGCCACCTGGGATTTCCATATTTTATTTTTTTTTTCTCTCTCTCTCATAAGATTTCCAGGCTGAGTTTCTAAAGGCAAAAATGTTTTGTTTTGCTTCCAACTCTCACCTCTGGCACACTCCCCTAAGGGTGGGTCATGTATTATTTAGCTCTTACATCATCTTAGAGGAAAAAGATTCTGCCAAAAAAATGCAGTGTGATTGTTTTCATCCTTACACCTTGTCTGTCACCTTGCAGACCTGTGGAATTTCTTTCAGAGAACAACAGGAAGCTAAATACACCAATACTCCTTTGAACCTACTTTACCTGGGGAAAATAATTTTAAGTAAAAAAGGTAGGCGATGAAACAGAAGAATTGGATTTTTTTTTCAGATGCTTTATGGCTGAGTCACATAAACCTTCCATTTTGAAATTTTTTATTATAAAGACCTCTCTAATGCACTATCTAAAAATACTGAAATCTGAAAACTGTGAGGACATACCACAGGTAAACTGAAATATTTATTTTATTGTGCTGAGGGAACATACAGTTGTTGTGGTAGCAGGGCTAAAATATATCATTTGGGTCAATCTAAATGTTTTTAAAAATATTTTTGTTTAGTCAGAAAAAATAAACCCAAGAAAAAATAACTAATTTTTCCTTATTAGTTGTAATGTCCCAGTTTGGAAATATTTGAGGAATGAGAAGGAATCAATGGTGCAGCCCAATGAGGAAAAAAAAAGTAACTTCTTAATTAAAAATTATGAATGTAACTTTTGTTGTTTAGCATTCCCTACAGAATAGCTCAGATCTTCGTCACTGTGACTTCCAATAGCTACTTAGAAAGCTGGCCTCAACATCAGTGCAATTATGATCTTTCTGGCTAGCTAACGTGAAGCAAGAGGCGTCTCTCTGTGCATTGAGCCTTTAATTAAGCAATAATAAATGAGATTCTACCCATAGTTCTGTGTGTCAGGCTTTGGCTTAGGAAATACAAAGACTGAGGAGCTGTGATTCATGTTCAAATATAATGCATGGTTAGGTAACATCCAAACTGATCAGAGAGGGGAGCCAAGGTCCCGATATAACCCAACCATTCATCACTTATCAGCTCTAACCTCTTGACAATCAGGGCACCCCTCCCTCCTTTGGTAATAGGTTAATTAATTACCAATTTAGAAGTAATCTTACAAATCAGCTGTTGCCCTTGATAAGAATTAATTGCAAATAGTTTTTGGGGAGGAACATATTAAATGGACCTTTCTTTAAAAGAAAATATCATCAGAAAGCAGATGAGGAGCAAGACTCTTAGAGTAGTTCCAGAGATAGAATTGTCTGAATCCTTTTCGGTGGGGATGTGGATGGAACAATGGAACTCATTAATTTTATTTATTGAGGAATTACCAAGATAGTGATAAAACTGTTCTAAGCTCATTTACAAATCTCCTCAGCCCACCCATGTTCAAATCCCCCTGAAACAGAAACTTCACCCACTCCTTCTTCCAGTGGGGAATTTAAATGCAACTTAGCTCACTTTCCACTGAAATTAGCCCAGCTTTTTAATTATCTTGGATAGGATTCCTGTCACTTAAGTTTAGGTAACTGGAAGGTAGATGTCTAGGCTCCTCTTGTAATCAGTGGAAATCTCTTCAGTCTATTCACACAATGAAATGTGAATGTCCGCTTTGGGGTGAGATGAACTGCGGTTTAAACTTCAGTAACTGTCTACCTACTCACTGACTCTAAAAGCAACCTCGGGTCACTTGCTCAGAGGAAGATGCATATTCTAGGCAGACCACATTTTGGATAACATTCAACTTGACCCTTTTACCATATCTAAATTTTTTCTGCTGTGCTGGTGGGATTAGACTTCCTTTAGAGGTAATAGGGGAAAACAGGCACTTTCCAGGATAGGAAGGATGCCACCTTTTAGATGTCTGCTTTAGTATGAGAATCATTTTGCAAGTGCTAACTCTTGTCCATGGACCACAGAGGTTGTTTAGAGATACAGGTGGTGATATCATGTGATGTCTATGTTTGCTCAGACGAATCCCAGCCTAGACAGTCTGGCTACCATCTGCCCCAATGCTGCAGTTTCTTTAAAGAAATAGATTAGACATCTCATGTGCTTGAAAACTACTTCTATTAAACTATTTCACTGTGCTGAGACTGAGCTCTCATCATGAATGACCACAGGCTTAGGCAGATCTTAACACAATATATGAAATATAAGGTAATCATGACAGTAGCTGGTGTTAGACTGCAATATTGAGTTCCAGAGCCAGGTCTTAAAAACACAAGCTTCTTCCAACTTTCAGAGACTTTGAAATCCGAGATCCAACCCATCAGAAAAACAGGTACCAGTTCAGTGAATCTAGATCGAAACCCCTCCGGAGTTGGAAGGGCTCTTCGTAAGTAGAGTAGTCTTCTCTAATAAGAATTCAAACTCCCTGGACCTCCTGATGTTTATCCATTACTAGAAAAATATATGCTTCATTTCCCATTCCCATTAACATGGATAGCTGTGGCAAAGGTGCATGAGAACCCGCAGGTTTATAGATCTGTAACCATATGAATTATCAGCAAGATGCTTCAAAGCCACTGGAGTCCAATATTTACATCTCCTGCATAGAGCCATCATGAAGTCTACGCATTACTTGAGCCCCACCTAAGCACTCAGCTGGGCTCTGCTCTCTCATATCCTGTGCTGCAATGAGATCAACCCAAACTATTGTAACCACCAACGATATCTGGCTCAAATTTTCAGGAAGAATTTGAAGATTGGTTCTTATTTTATGGTTGAGAGTTTGCTCATTTCTTATGGTAACTAAGTAAATAAATAGAGTGGCATATAACAGAGTCTTATACTTCAACATTATATTCTCTCATTGGATTATTATTAGACTGATGATGTGATTTTTCCTCCCACCACTTTTTGGGGTTTTGTTGGCCAAAATTCTGCTAAATTTTGTGCAGAGAAAACTGTAAGGGAACCCCCCCACACAACAAAATAATAAACCCCCCACATTTCTATAGTTCCAAAATAATCATGATTCAATAATTTCAGGACAGGAAGTTTTGGGTAAATGTCACTAGAAAATTACTTTTTGCTTTGTAATTGCAGTTCATATCTAGAGGACTAATAAACATAGTAAGATGAAAAGCAAATTAAACAGTTTAAAATCATGATCTTAAAATATATTCACCTGATCTAGTCTGATTTTCTAAAATGTTTATTTGTCACATTTTTCTCAATTTCACTTTTCATCACAACTGGAACAGAAAATGTTTTATAAAAAGCAATCTCAAAAACTTTTCTCCAATGGACAGAAACAATTCCTGTCCAGCTCTGATGTGCCACTGCCCAGTTTTGGATATATAATTAGAATAACGTTATTTAGCCATTCCACTGCTAATGAAGATTCTCCGTGAACTCAGTGGTAGGGGGTATCATTTGTGCTGCAGGAAGACCTATTTTTTGAGCCTCCCTGTCACTACTAAATTCTAAGTGGCCGCAGAAAGAAGCATAAGAAACGCCGTGAAGTCACAGACACCAGCAGTCCGTTACAAAAGCATTTGCTGCTAAGAATATGAACAGCATTGTTTCTATTTCTAACTGCAACACAGTTCCTAAAATGTTTTCCCTAGAGCCATGCAAACCTGTTGTTGCAAGAAAATGAATGGAAACTAGGTTTCTTAGGTTTTGTTTCTTTTTTTTTTTCCCTGATTGACACGTGGGTCTGAAATTTGGCTCCTGTACATTTAGAGCTTTCTGAGTTTGATAAAAAAAAAGTTGGTCTTGGATCCAAGCAATCCATTTATTAGTTCTTGGGCAAGATTCAGAGTTTCATTTCAAATTGGGAAAGCTCTGCTGGTGAAACCCAACATCTCTATGAGTGTCAGACTAAACAGGGATGTGAAATTCAAAGAGAGATTTTTTTGTGTGTGTCTACAAACCTGTCCGAAACTGGAACTTAGCCTCCTCTGAACAGAATCCCTAGAGATTCACAGTCCCTGTTAAACCTTCAGCCCTACATTCCTCACCAAATAGATGTCGTACATCATTTCTGAAACTTGGACTTCAAATGGGAGCCAAGAATGTGCATTTCCTAGAGGCAGGAGTAAATGATTCCCCTGATATCTCTTTTTCATAGATGGTGTTCCACCACCTATTGTCCACTCCGTATGCTTCCTTCTCCCTGGTAATACCCCCAAGAGATGTCTGATGTCCCACAAAATACCCAGAGAATGCATCTTTAATCGGGTCCAGAAGAAACTTTATTACCCTGTAGCTAGCTTCTTTGGTTTTTTCTATAACAAATTATCCTAATGATGTGACCCAGGACCAGATGTTAATTGCAATGGAAAGTAATCAATTTCCTTTACTGAGCGTGAACTCATTTGCAAGGTTAGTCAGTGAGCAGATATGGAGTTCTTAATGAGGCAAGAACCTAGCAGACCTTCTGGGTTCCTTGTGTCGATTCCAGGTTTACTGCATTGCACCCATTTTCACTCTACCCATCTGTAGCCACGTTACCCTATTAAAAAAAAGTAGCAACAAAAAACATCACAGTGTCTCTTTAATCACTTGGTAAAGGATGGCAAAAAATAATAATGCAACAACCACAGCCATCTGAGAGCAGTATATTCTGAGAGATAAAATCACCCTCCGTATATATATAAAAATAAAAATAATAAATATGTAGATCACACAGGAAATTATGGCTAACGGCATGTTGTTTAATAGAGGGTATTATTATAAATATGGGAGATGCTCAAACAACAAATTAAGCCTGCGGTATTCTGAGAAAGAGCTCAGAGGATGCAACCTAAATTCTGACTTGGCTGCTGTCTTCAGTGCTTCTGTGCTTTTGTCTGGGTTTTATATTACCACCGAGCACAGCTTTAAGAGGGAAAGGTTGGGCCATCCAGTGCAATAAAAATACAAAGAGGGGAGGGTGGGAGCAGAAGGAGGTACTTAATCTTCCAGTGAACTTCTTGAAAGATAGTTTTGTTAGAAAAAGAGCTTTCACTCTTCGGATGTTAGATGTGAAAAGTATCGTCTGTCCTGGGGAGGGCAGGGGAGGAAGGCTATCCATTCAGCAGCCACCAGGGTAGCTGTAACAGTGCAACCACCAGTGTATTTGAACCAGTGGAGCTGAAAATTGGAGCAAACACCGTTGTTGTGAAGAGCACGTTAGCCTGTCTACCTAGGGGTTGCAGTGGGGCAATTACACCCTACTGCTGCTTATGGTAAGTCTCTAGTTTACCTTGGCTCTGTGAAACAACTTTTTTTCTTGTTTTTTTTAAACGAGAGGATAACCTTCCCCTCCAGCTCGCTCTCAATTACTAATTCTAAGGCAAGCCCTGATGCTTTTCAGCCCAATTTTTAGTGTACAAAATCCTGTATCCACCATTTTATCTGTGAAAGGGGACCGTAAATTTAAATCAAGGCCTCTTCCAACCAAACTTAGTTTTAAAATATTTAAGAATTAGCACCACTGGATCAAGATTGAACCTCATATCTCTGTTAATTGGGAAACTTTAGACACAAAATTAAATAGATGTTTCTCACAGGGTGATCTTCCACAAAATCCTCCAAGGTATACTAACTGTCAGAACAATCTCTATCCCAGGGATACTTCTGGACTGGAGGAAGAAAAGCACGTGTTAATAACAACTAGGACCATCACTTCCTTTCAGAAGAAGGTGTCTTGCATCTCCAATCCCAGCAAATCATTCTGGGAATTAATGTTTTTTGAGACTGGCAGTACCGCTCCAGGGAGGTGCACAACTCAGGTGAGCCCAGACACGAGGGCAATGTGCTATGGAAGCAGTGGAGGCAGGTAAGAAAGCGAAATCTAAGGGAACAAGAATTAATTAAAGAGGAGGAGGGAAAAAATCAATCTCCATAATATATACTTTTATTCATATATATTATAGCAGCTAATTGCAAAACTGAAATGTGAGTTGCCCCCAATGGAGTTACATAAAGCACTAGCAAATTTTCAGCGCATTCGGCTAGAAAGGGGTACTGGAAGGTGCGTTCTGCATCTGTCTACATTAATAAACAGCAGTTCAATAAAAGACTTTCTAAGTGATGAGGTCACCCCCATGTTGTGCCTATATTAGAGACCCTTTCAAAGTGCACACGACAGGTTGTTCTACTACGTCAAGGACAGGGTTCGACGAAGCCTGGCAGCTTCCCAATTTGTTTGAGGTGAATATGAATCCTGGAGTGGAGGTGAGGGGTGTGCCCGCCGTTGATGTTTTTCACTGTCATCTCTCCTGCACTTTCAGGGGTAAAATCTGAGTGGGAAGTTTAGCATGGGGTTGCTTCCCCATCAAATTGAGTTAATTGGGAAGGGTGTTTAAGGGAGAAAATGTATCATCGTGGTTCTGAGGAGAGCGAGTGTGCATGAGCTCTGCTCACAGAATAGAAGCTGCAACTTTCCAACTTTGCCCTGGAGTTAGCTCAACTCAGGGAGCAGAAGCAAATGTTCTTTATAAAAGCCCTTTTCTAGCAGTCTTTCTCATCTGGCCTGATTATACATTTAAAGTGGAAATCAGAGGACCCAGTGACTGTCACTGAACTTGTGAGAAGATGGGCCCGATAACTGCTTGTGGTAGGGGCAGCTGAAGGCTTTGGACCACTGTGCTGCAGAAGCAGCCTCGGCCACAGACAACCCCAGCCCTGGAGTCCATCACATCCCTCTCTGCCTGCAACAGGGAAGGAAGAGCTGCCCTCGGGGCCATTAGGCACCAAGCTGCTTTGGTAAAATTGATAACAGTGCAGTGAAGACCGCAAAACTCTTCACCTGGAGTTTGATCTTATCTACTCACAGCTCTGCAAGTCCAAAGCCTGTTCATCTGCCTGTCAGACGCCAGCCCAGATATCTGCATGAGTAATCACTGCAGATCCAAAACACTGCATGTGACTTAGATGCCACTTTCTCCCTCACTTCTCCTTTCCCTATCTCACCCAAAATAACAATGACATGACTGTTATTTTCACCTGTTCCCCAGAAGAGACATAAAAAGCACTTCCCTGTCTACTTATCACCTCTCCTTTCTCCTCAGAGTCTCTCTACATGTCAAGAAAGAAACATTTTTTGCTGGACATTCAGTAAATATGCCCTTGCTCTCATGAGGTTGCTTACGAAAAACTTCTCAGCAGAGGATGCTGAATGTTACCAGTGAACGCACTAAGTCATTAAATAAAGCTGCAAAGAAACTGCAGGAAATATTGCAAGTTCACAACCTGTGCCATGAACCCCAGACCCCACACAAACACATTTTTTTTGCTCTACGAATGGTCAACTTTGGAAAGACTCAGACAAATTCAGCCAGGCTTATTGTCCTGGGCTGCCAGGCAGTGTGTTGGAGATTACAGCAGGGCTCAGGAGAGGAGCCTGGGTACAAGGCGTGAGGGATGCAGGAGGTGGGAAAGTGCAGATAGCATGTAAAGAGGGAGGTGGAGGTAGTGGCAGGAACGTGGGGCACAGGTAAAGGACACAGAGGATGCTCAGGGAATGAGGGTGAGAGACATAGTCAGTGGCCAAGGCAGCAAGAGCACAGGGAGGAAGAGGAGATGGCAGTAAGGCATGGATTGGGAGGCTGCCATGACACTGGGCTTAGTCACCCACTCCAGTGGTTATCAAGGCACTGGTGTCCCAGCAAAGGCAACCCCCCGTGCATGGCACTTAACCAATTGTGCCGTGCTGCATGTGGGGAAAAAGAAACTTCTTCCTGACCCCTGCAGGCAATCAGTTTACGCCCTGAAGCATGAGATTTGATTAGGCTCATTATCTCAGCTTACATAACTGTAAATGTTATTAATGGTAATAAAATTATCTAGCCTGTTTTAATAATACAGCCACAGTATTTGTCTCGATGACCTCCCGTGGCTGTAAATCCCAGAGGGGACTGGCACACGGCATAGTGGTTCTTTTTATTTATTCTAAATTTACCAGCCATTAATTTCACCAAGTCACCCCTTGTTCTCCCATTACAGGATGGAGTGAGAAGGTGGCCATTAGATCTCAGCGCACCTTTTCTAATGCCGAACGCAAGTAACTCCAAGTCTGGTTAATCAGTTTGGGAGTAGGCATCACCAGGCCTTCAAGCCTTGGAATTAATCCTCTCTCCCTAGCTGTCAACTAATATATTCCCATGATATGAAGGGACTTAGCCTGGACTCTTTAAAACCCACCACACAGTTAAGGAGATTCAGTATGCTAGGTGTGAACTCATCAGTTAATTGAAACCTAAGCTACAATTTTGGCTTCCAAGTATCCCAAAGTAACACAACTCCCCTGACCTCTACGGAGGTGTCTTGCCAAGAGAGATGCAACAACATCACTTTAGATTTCAGATGTAACAGCTTACTCCATCTCTGATGTTCTGCTTGCTTTCTCTGCTGAAGCAACCAAGCAACAGTGCAAATCCCTCCTGCCAGAGGATGATGTTTCCCCCAGAGGTCTTTCCCAACACGTACTCAGGGAGTGTTCAAGAGAGGAAAGGCTGGAGATGGTCATAAACTCTTCTTTAGGTTATGCATGCTTGCTCCATACTATGTGAGGTGAAGGAAACTCCTGCCTTGTCTCATCTTATGCAGAGAATAGCTAGGCAAATCAGATAAAGAATGAGAGAAAACCTATTCCTCATCTTGCCTGCAGCAGATTGTACCTGCCTATACATTTTTTATGGAAATGCTGAGAATCTGCTCCCATACCCACCCTTTTAAATGTGAAGGATGGTATTATGGGACAAAGTTAAGGATAATTTAGAGAGTAGAGGAGTAATGAAGAGTTACTATTTTACTGTGATGCATACAGTGCTGTACCGTGTTCTCACATAGGACGTGGGAGAAGCATAACTTCAGCTTTGTCTTTTGAAAGTAAAGATACAATAATGTAATTAATATTTGTTTTTTCAATTTAGTTTTTGCCTGCTTGTTAAAAATACCCTATGTAAGCATTTGTTTATTGTCACAAAGGATGCTGTCCCTAAGGGACTAAACCTAAACGAGCCTAGCTGAAAATAAACAATAAGGTCAACATGGAGGTTGTGTTGTTGGTTGGCCTAACTTTATTCATACCTTAGATTAAACCCTTTTGTTTCTTGTTTCTCCATTTGGAGAAACCATTTGTAGAGCCATTCTGATCCAAATGAGGAACTGCGGTAAATAATTACTCTGGTTTGTAGGAAATAGGGCAATTCTTCAGAGACCATGTCAGGGCAGGAAAGCAGCAGTGGGATGAAGGATGAATTTACTCTGCGCACCATGATTACAACATTTGTTCACGTATAGCATAAGCACACAGGGAAGCTGTTCCAGAAGTGGTTGTGTGCTATTCCTTCTTGAGGACACCATGGGTCTTCAGCAACAAACTGTGCAAGGTCTAGATCTGTCCTAACAAAAAGATCCCTGAGACTTTAATCTACAAACCCTCAGTAGTTTTGGGAAGAGGGAGCGTAGGCTCCTGCCTGAGGGTACAGCTTCTAATATTGCCATCAGGCTGCTTCCCTTTCACCTGTTCAGTCAACAGTTTTTTAATGTTAGAGCTGAATCCATCCAGTGTTCTCAGGGGAGGCAGAAGGAGAGTCCATCGTTTTGGGCAAGAGCTGTTGCCCAGTAAAAGCAGCAAGATGCAGAGTGGTTCCTGCAAACCCCGTCAGCTTTCAGAGTGAGAGGCAGGTCCAAGTAAGCCTTATGGAGAGCAGCATCCTCTGGGCCCTCCCCATCCAAATGCTGCTCCTCGTTACTGCCACGACAGAATAAATCTGTGTAGATAAACTCTCCACACTGAAGGCAGAGCTGAATTCCCAGTCCACAGCATTGACCTACTAGTTAAGCACTGCAGTGCCATTTGCTGGATTCCCAGCGCAAACATACGCTTTCAAACACAAATTGGGATTCTTCTAGCAGATTAAAGCTGTTTTCCTTCCCTGGAAAACAGTCTGTGAGGAAGAGAGCTAAAGGCTCGGCTGCCTCACTGTGCTCCCTGGCTCAAGAGGATTTAATATTCAAGTCGCTCGTCTTCCATCCTCCCCGCCCCCCTTCCCACTCTCCCCCCCACCCCCCCCCGCAGACCAACTCCACGTCTGGTGCCTTCCTCCTACCGATTTCCCTCAGGTCAGAAGAACTCTGTCATCAATCCCCCACTGAGACTTATTTCCAAAGATCAGCACTGACCCAGAAGTCACTTGGCACCGCACCATCAGAACAGCGTGTGCCGGCGCTGCTGAGAGGAGAATCTCACAGAGACCGGATTCAGGATGTCGGGCCGTCTGCTAACCACTTGTCAGGCTCCCATATTTCAGAAAGAAGTCTTTATGTGGCTGACCTGGTGACTGGAGGATGTATTTATAAAACAACACACAAGGGCCAGGCTGGTTGACCCCATCGTAAGGCTCTGCATTGCTGGATTCCTGGTTCTCACTGCTCTCGCCCAAAGACAGGAGTGGGATGGAAGGAGGCTGCTGCAGAGCCTGGAGTGGGGGATGGGAAGGGGGCAAACAATTTTGAGGATGTGCTGTGGGATCAAGGTCTATAAGGAGGATAGAGAGAGATGCGTGTGAAGTACCCTTCGAATTCTGCACCCGGTTGTGGGCAGAAGGCGTTGCTGGGTCACGCGAGAGGAAGGACCTCCTACTCAGGTCTGGTGTGAGCTATGGACCAGGTAAAAAGGATTCTTTAGCTCAGAACCCCTCACTAGAAATCCTACACAACACCATGTCATCTTTCCTGCTCTGGGACTTCAGTTACTTCTCAGCGGACCACATATTCATCAGAGACCTCCACCTGGCAGAGGAAGTCCACAGACAAGGGAGAAGCAACAACACCGTATACGCAGTCCGGGAAGCGGCAGGGCAGTATCTACAGGAAGGACTGTTTGCAAGCATAAGCCAAAAGGTAACTAACTTAGACCTTGTGAAAGAAAGAACAGAGCCCTATGCTACAGATTAAAGAGGGAAGGGACTTTCCTCCAAAACAGACAAGGCAAGGAGATGCCTTGTCACTGAGCAGCTAATCCTTCTACCTAGATTGGGATTTTATCTGTGGCCTGCAGCAAGTGATAGCCCCACCCAACCTATCATCTCTCAGGACAACATATATCCTTGCAAAGGAGGAAGTCTTCTCCTCATGAATACCGAGTAAAATTTGCAAACATACCTCACGCAATCTCTGTAGTCAGAGCCTAAACAAACTGATACATTTCTCATCTCAGCCTAACTACATCCCCCTGGTGCTGGCCAGCTCAGAAGACATTGAGGTTTCCCAAATCTGGGGCCACTGGATTGCATCTTGCTTGCAGACATGGGACAGCTGATCCCACAGCAGAGCAGGAAGGATGTAGAAAAGTGCCTTGCTTTGGATACGTAGATGCCAACCATAACGGAACCTCATGATAAAACCTGATTGCACTGACTGTGTTCAGAAGCTAACTGGGAATGTACCATTTCAAACCCATGCCAGGGAGCATCGGTGCTGACTTCGCCAGTCGTAGCTGGTGTTTCTAAGCAGGCAAGCACAAAACTACAGTGATGTTTATTCAAGCAGTTTCACAGGTGCAGATCTGAAATTTGAACCACAGCTTTTCACTGTGGTTGGTCAGAGTATGACACACCATTATGGTTCTGTCTTCCAGGGTGAACAAAGTTGTCATGCTCACAGCTTTGAATTTTGCATTCTCTGAATACTGTTAAATCCTCAAGGGCTTAAACATTCAGAAGAAGGGAAATGGCCACTAATGGGAGATCGAGAAAGAACTAAAAGGAACCACAACGTAATGCATAGCGAAACACAAGCTTATGTAAACACACACACAATCAACACAGTCCTAGTTTGAATGGAATTAGTCCAGGAAGAACAATTCCTTTCACTCCAGGAATTACTGGGTGGATTTCTCCAGCCCATGTTATGTAGGTCAAAGCAGATTATTGCAGTAGTCCTCAGGGCTTTACCATCTATGAATATACCCAGCTGACTGCTGAGCAGGCCTTTGGAATGGCTCGATGTAACGTGTGCTGATACTGTTTAGACACAGAGGTTGGGTGCATGCCTAAGCTAAGAGGACTGTATTTTTTAATTATAACTCATGATTTTCGGTGCTGAGATGCCTGACTCGCATCTCAATTCACTTACTTTTCAAGCCTTCACTATGGTTTCTGTGCAGTCTGGGAAAGGGATATGGGACTTCAGCTGTCACTGCAGATCCATGGGACAGCTTTTCTTGGCACCAAGAAGTTAAAATCTCTTTTCCTACCCTTTTCTCAGGATGGCACTGGTGCTTGCCTGACTCCAAATGGTCCTACACCAGGCCTGGTCAGACCAGCTGCATGAGCTGGTTCACCTGAAGCCTGATGAGTGCTACGCTGGTGCAGCAGGGAGAGCACGAACACGTAGCTAAGGGCAGGAGACAACACTGCTCCTTTTTGTGGCAGTTTGCCATTGAATCTATTTACTTATATCATCAAAACACGTCCTTTGCTGTCCTGACTTAGGAGCTCCAGTGATTTATGCAGGGCTGACTTCAGGCACCACTCCCCTCTAACCCAGCTAAGTGCCTCAACAGCGATGGCGGAAGAACCGAAGACACCTCCTTTCCCAGCATCTCGGCAGAGGACGGCTCCAGCAGGAACCAGAGCTGGCATCTGTTGCACGTTGTGTTAGGACCTCGGGCTGTGAGCTGTAGCAGCATGGAGCAGACGTGCCTTCTGCTCCGCCGCCTCGTCTGTGGGGAGCGGCAGATGCTGGGGAGAGAGGGAGACAGGCACCGCTACAGATTCCTTATCGTAAAACACCAGGAGCCCTGAGTCGGAGCAGGGGCCAGCTTTTGAGGCGTTTTAATCTGCATTCTCCCAAGCACTGGTCCAGCTAATTTTAAGGGTCCTCTTCTCCCTCCTCCCCCTCCACACAAGGACTGAGTTATCAGGACCTCAGTATTTATCCTACAGTACAGGTAATACCAACATTAATTCTTTGTTCTCCCATCTCACCTTTTCTATTTCAGGACCTCTTGGCACCTTGGGATGCAGCCCTTATACTCTGAGTTTAGCCCACAGGTAAATCCTCAGAGGTGGCTGTACCTACTCTTTCTATGCCCATTGTTTTAAAAAAACATAAAAAAAGATACCCACATTAGTATACAGAGAAAGACAATTTATACAAGGCATTAGGCATGCAGTATAAATGAGGCTACAGGAAGAGCAGATTGGATGGTGAATGTTTATGGAATAAGTTAACAACTGGGAATGATGTTGCATTTTCCATGCAAGCAGACAGACAGATATTACATGGTCCCAACAGGGAAGGATAAATCCCTGTAGTTTGTGGCCTACTTTCAGCTTCATTAATGGAATAAAGGCCAGGAGGCATGATGTCATGAAATTAGCTTCCTAATTAAACATTGCCTTTGCCTCTCTTCCCCTCCCCTCTCTGGATGAAGTCAGTGGCTTTGCTAGCTCAGAGTGCTTGCTATTTGTCAAAGACTGAAACTCCTTCTGAGCTGGGTGTTTAGATGTCTTTTCCAGCATCTCACAACAGCATGATCTGCAGTTTGAAGCTCAGAGACTGGCACCCTGGCTTCTCTTTTCAGCAGACCTTGAAAGCCAAAGGACTCTTTGATTCTCAGACATACCTATCTCCTTTCAAACACCTACCTATGCAACGTTCTCCAAGAACCTCTGAAAAATGTTCTATGTATAGCCACTAAGGCTCCTAAAGCAAATTTGCTGGCTGGAACATTTCAATGATTCAGTGCTTGCACTGAATTTGTCCTTTCACACCAGCTTTTCTCATAAAGAAGAGTCAGAACACCAGCCATAACTTTAGACTGTACAACCCAAACTGAGTGATAAGCCTTCCTTGCTAGGTATCAGGAGATTGGCTCTTTGTTGTCCTGTTCTCCTTGTTACTCCATGCCCTTCACTGCTGAAGGACCAGCTGGATTGCCTGAGGAGATGGAAGCAGATTAAAAAATATGTTCTTTCCTTCTTTCCTTCTCCAGGCACATACAACGGTGTTGAGGAGCTGTGTCTCTGCTTTGTGAAAGGAGACCAGAACCTGGTCATACCCACCTCCTCCAACCCTGCCTAAGAGCAGTGAAAAAGTAAACCCAGAGAACACGCTACTAAAGAAAGGAAGATCTAGCCTTTTCCTCTTTTCCTACATTTGCCATCTTTTAATTGGTAAATCCACTGTTTTCCTCCATGGTTTGTTCTTACTGTGGATGATTCATACACAGAAAAAGAATCAATATTTTCCCCATTATATAATATTTTGGTTTACAATAGTAACCCCAGGAAGAGACGAAAATTCAGTATTATCATAAAAAAATCGGTCACAGCCTTTCAAACTAACCCAAAGTTTGTGGCAGCCTCATATGTTCTTGTAGTGTAATATCCTTAGATCAAATCCTAAGCATAGTTATAATGATAAGCAAACTAGACCTCTCCCAAGTTTGTGTGCATCCGTCACTGGTATGAACGTGTTTTTTACACTTTTCTGTACCTACAATATGGGGAGTGCACTGACCCTTCTCCCAGAAAATGTCCATGGCTTTAATTTGTCCATTCAGCTAAAAATGCTGCAAATACAGTATGGCCATGAATAATAGAGAGCCCAAAAGTTGATGTTGCCAAGAATGGGTGACTCAGGAAGTGGTTCAGACATATGCATGAGAACATTTAGCCCTGCAATTCATCAAATGTGGATGCGTTGCTCATATTTATCATTTTTATTCCAATACCAAAGCAGAATCTACTGTATTTATTAAAAAAAGTAACAGCCCCTGCAACAGAGATGTTCCCTGAAGATGAGCACACCCCAGTGTGAAGCCAAGTTCCCACGCTCCTTGCCTTCCTCACTCAGGTTGTGTTATGGGCATACACGTGTCCTGATACATCTCCGTGTTAGGGCTCATGGTGTGGGGCAGGAACACCCTGCGGAGTTTCAGATGGGACAAGGCTCTAGTTTGCTCATATCAATCTCCATGTATAGACTTCACAGCACTGGCAACTACTCCAGCTTCTAATTTATCACCTATAGGCACCTGACATCTCCTTAAATCCATGTGTAACAATCTGGGGATTCAGAAATGAACTGAACTGCTCTGTAAAGGTGAATGCATCGTTGGAGTGTGACTGATATTCAGGGACTCAAACTCTCTTTGCCTCAGCTGTCTATCCCCACTTGATGTACCACATTGATACTGGCAAACTGAGGCACAAAGCAAGAAAATGAGATGCACAAAGTCATGAAAGGAAGGGATAACGGGGCTGTGTGCCAATGCTCCAAAACACGATCTATAGCCTTAACCCAAATCAAACATCCCGTCTACCCTGCACAGCTCCTCCCCGCTCCCCCTTTCTGCTCTGCCATACAACTCCCAGTGTGATACTACTACAAGGCATCCCTGTAATGTATGTTAAGTAAGTGTGTGTCTCCGGGTGCGCTTGTCTCCCATCGAGATGGAGCTATTTTCTCTCACTCGGCATCTTTTGTGCAGGTGCGTGCTTTACAAACAGAAAAATCAGCACTCTGCAAAAGTGTTTCTGTTAACATTTATCACCCCTTCCCTTAGTCATCACCACAGCAGCCCTCCCTGGGGAATGGAAATGCTAATTCAAGGGAAGATGTAATGCTAGCCCATTGGGAGCCCTGGATTAGAAACCATCACAAAAGAGCGAAGGAGGAAAAAAGAGAGAGACAAAAAGGGAGAAAGAGTCCTTCTAAGACAGAGACAGAGAAAGACTTGAAGTCTCATTCCCTTTTATTGCAGCCCCATGCTTTTTAATTGTTCCGCCCGAGTAAATCCTTCCTCTGTGATCCTGTTGTTAATGAAAAAGTCCACTGCGGTCATTCTGCTGGCTTTAAGTTTATGCTTGTCCAATGGTTTCTTGAATCCCAGAGCTGTTAATATATCTGGAGTGGAGCAGCTGCAGGGCAACCTATTTCTATGATAATGTGTATACAGAGCTTTTATCTTTTTTTTTTTGAAGCAGGGGGGAGCATGGAAGAGGAGAGTGATGTTTAACTGTTATCCCCTTTCCTCTCCCTCACCTCTGATCTTTCTCCTAAATATTTGCAAAGGGTCTACCCAGAGCCCCAGGTGTTACTACACAACTTCAATTTTGATAGGCCACTCTTAGGGACTGAGACTTTATCTATATCTGAGTTGTATACAGCTCAGTGTTGCCTCTGCAAAATCATGAGTGTACAATGGTTAATCTCTATAAAGAACTAGGCCAATAAAATGAAAATCCCAAGCTATCCCAAAGTGCTTTCAAACTGCAGCAAAACCTCTGGTTCTGAATTCCAGGAGTAAAACCATTTCACCCTCCAAGAGTTCCCATAGATACACAGTGATTGAAACTGAAATCTGGAGTTTCACCCTATAAAATTGTAAAATGTTGCAACATGAAACCAAATCATTTTTCAGACTCCATAAAAAACTGCCAGCGTCTGTATTTGAGCCATCTATGTGTTGTAGTACCACATGGAAACTTATTATAATCGATGTCTACATAGTTAAATTTAGTGCTCATTTCCCTGCCACACAGATTGGTCAAAAAGTGTGTTCTTCTTTTCCCTCCATTCCTTTTTTTGATGAAAGCTTTAAAAATTGACATGAAACAAGAAGCTGAAATCTTCCAAAACATCTCAGACGCCCCTCAAAAACAACAAATCCCTAGCTCCATCCTTCAATTTTCCTCTTTAAAAGGCCAAACACATTTTTGATAGAAAAAAAAAAATATTAGTTATTGTTTTCTAGTACACAATATTCTTATTTTCAGCAAGAAGTGTAGTAGTGAGGGTTGCCCTGGAAAGCTAAGTATAACATGCAAAAATAATCAACACATCAAGACACAGAACTTTGCCATATTATCTATAGAGATCTTTTGGATCTCATTTGTATAAGAAAGGAGAGACTTCCTTTGGTTATATGCATCAAAAGTACATTCAATTTGAAGACTGTAACACACAATATTTTCCTTAAACCACAACTTTTTTTAAGTGTTGGCATCACAATCCCAACCTTGGTGAAGGGGGTGTCTTGGTGAAGGGGGTGGCCAAAACACAGTGAAAAATCAAGCTGTTTCCTTTTGTTCTCCAACATCCAATGGACGATTGCTCTACTTTCCCCCCACCCCCCAGTAATTATTTAGATGATATTGTCACAGAAGTCTCAGATAACAGAAAACTTGACTCAGTCTCCCATACATATGTTGGGCCTAAAAAGGACAATGGCGCTTCATTTATGTTCACTGAAGAAAAGTTTGTAAATCTTACTCAAAGGTTTTTGCGACACAAGAAAAAAGTTATTTTCACTGTTGCAACACAACCATGTAGCAATGCAGATTTCGCCCCCCCCCCCCGGTAGTTCTATATTTTAAGGCAAATATTTTTCTGCTAAATGCAGGAAAATGAAAAATCCGATGACCGGCATCCTGTAACTTTGCATTTTTCTCAATCTACAGACAACACTGTGTAAGTGAAAGGTCTTGTTTGAGCAGCTGGAGACATGAAGATTTACATTTTTAGACAGTGTAGAATAGTTTGGCAATGAGAACAACTCTAAAGGTGAAAGGAAAATTCAGTTTGAAGCTTATTCAAATCCTCGGCCTCCATTTAATTGCAGCCCAGCTAATGATCTTGAAGAGTGCTCTACCTGTCCAGCTGTTGCAGGTTATACTCTACTAATCCTTCCCCATATTGAATTAAATTGGCACTGTATCTGCAATTAAAAATAGATGGGAGAGAGCAAGGAAACAAGAAGAACCTATTCGACAGAAATGACCAAGGATTCATTTGTAATCTCATGTATCGGGCACACTACCTTTACAGCAGTGAGAGGTGTTACCCAGTCAAGCTTCTGTTGACATGTTTTTACAAAATTCCTTTCTTCAGGTTGTTTGCTTGATCCTAAAATGCACAAGATTAGAGCCCTGCTGTTTTATACATTGTACAAGCTCCTAATAAGGAACAGTGCCTGGTCCCTAGAGGACTTAAAACAGACATGACAGAGAACAGGAACAGTAATAAAAGCAAAGATGAAAGTTGAAGGGCATCGTTTTCAGAGAAGACTCAGAACTAGAAGCTTTCAAAGCCCAGTTCTTTTGATTGTTGGGCAGAGTACAGCAGAGTCTGGTACAAACACCAATTCTGGATGAGGGGACAGGACAACTGGGTTTTCTGCTGTGTGGACATATCTCCTGGCTCCAAATGAGCTCAGGCATTTGTACCTCAGAGCTCCCCTCTGGTGCAGATATTGCTTGGAAATCACTCTGAAGCTCTGAGGTCACTTTGTTTCTTTTGAAAGCCTTATTAAAAAATAATGCACAAGGTTGACTATCAAAATCCCATCAGAACTGGGATCAGAATGGAGGTTTCCACCATGATTCACCAAGGTTCACATCAGAGGAAAGAGAAGGGGGAATATCTCTCTAAAATCATTGTGTTTTTTAAAATGTGTTTTTTGTCACTAAATATATGGATGGTGAATGGTGTTAGGTAGGGCTGAACTGCAACCTGCACTGCAGGTTTGGAGCTGTATTTGTAGCTTAGACAGCTTTCTCCATGGGTCTAGTTTTTGTGTTCTCTAGCAAAGGTACAGAATCTGTATCTAGAGTCACCATTGGAGACCAAAGACTTCTGATTTTAAATGACAAAACCAAAACAAAAATACATCATGGATCTGACTGAAACTAATATATTTGGCTAGATTAAGTGCCAAGTCCTAGCACCTTAACTGGATCAGACGGCTTGGGAAAAATATTTGTGCTGTTTGCCTACCTCTGTGTGGGCCTTAGGTTGGAATGACGATGCTTCCAGAAAAGCAGCAGCTGTGTGCAAGGGGAGGAATCATTAACTAAAGCCCAGGATGGTGATATGCAATGAACTGAACTGGTCCATTTTCTCCTCCAGGAAAAATGTGTTCACTTGATAACTCGAGGAGAAAAGAAAAAAAAAAAAGAAAAAAAGGTAAAAGAAAGATGGACTCACACCATCCCACCCTTTGCAAAATCCAGGCTTGGCTTCAAGCTTGCCACAAGACAGAGACGAACAGAGCAGCTCCCTCTCCAGGGAGCTCTACCAGTGTGTATCATGGTACCAGCTGAACTGCAGACGCTCTGTAGCAGGTAGACTTTAAGTACCTGGGAAGCCAGCCCACTGCCTTACTGAGCTGTTATCCCCCACACAAATGTTACATTCCCTATCCACATCCCTACCAGAAGCACTGCGGTTTCATCCTGGCTTGCTAGGCACAATGGCTGCGGCTCCCCTCTCAGTCCTTTTCCCTTTTTGTGCTTCCCTGCTTCATCGTCCTTGCTATGCTCAGGAAGGAGGGAATCCGGGACGTTGCTGCTTCAGAGCCCGCTGCTCTCTACTGATGAGCACAAAGCTGTAGACACATGTTTCCATTTGGCCCTTATTGTCAGCTCTGGATGAGCAAAACCAGATTAGCTTTACTCCTACCGGAAACTTTAGACTTTGAGAAAGAAAAAACATACCCACCTTTTGTCTAAAACTACTAAAATTAAAATTACTAAATTAAAATTATGAGTATAACTTTATACACTCATTGCAAAGCTGCACTAAAGCATCATGTCTTTTTAGCTGCTGCAAGGAACACCAAATAATAATGCAGCTTGCAAATTATAATTTTCAATACAGTAGTTGCTGGCTCAGGCAAAGCAAGTAAGGGGAGGGGGGGCAGAAAACCCAAAAAGGATTCTGGGTATTTTTTTCCTTTTACCTCATTAAGCTTTGCTTCCAATTACATTTTAATGATGCTTGATGTCTTCTGTATGCTAGCATTTACTGCAGTCTCTTTAAATTTAATCGTCTTGATAATGGGTTACTCTGACACTGCAAATTAGGGGCTGAAAGAAACCTTTTGCCACATCCAGAAAAAGCTGTATGTCCACTCCGCAGCCTGTTGCTACTCAGCA
>NW_010514010.1:20381-27995 GCF_000687285.1 Phaethon lepturus
TTGCATTGTAGTGGTCCTGCAGCCTTATGGCTTCCTGCTTCCTAAATGGTGAATTAAGGATGAACAAATCGCGCGTGGAAAAACAAGAGAGACATTTCTGGAAAGTTGTTTTCTACTAGCATGTTTACAACCACTTTGGGTCATGGGGCATCATTTCAAGAAGCTCATTTTCTCCAGTTTTCGCCACCCTCATTAGGAGCTCTAATGGTTGGTTTCTTGCTGTAACCGGTAGCTAAGGGGAATTTAAGGATTTATTTTTGAAGATCGTCTTACGTTTTTCCACCACCTCTCATCCTCATACAACAGGCATCTAGATAGTATCCATGCAAGCTGTAAACTCACAGCCTCATGTGGAAAGATGAAGAGAATAAAATTAGAGACTCATCACCCACATATTTTCACACCTGCTTGTTCTGTATTTTGGATACTGCTTGTGCTATCAGTTTATATGACTTCCCATCATCAAAACTTGTAATCACCCAGCAACTGCTGGGTCAAAACCCTTTCTAGGATTTGAACATTTTCTCATGCCACCTTATTCTAGGATGTCCAGGTTTCAGCTGGAATAGAGCTAATTTTCTTCATAGAAGTTAGTGTGAGGCTTTGTTTTGGATTTGGGATGAGCAACTGTTGATAATGTGCTGATGTTTTGGGTTGTTGCTGATCAGTCAAGGACAGTCCAGCTTCTCATGCTGGGCTGCCAGCAAGAAGGCTGGGGGTGCACGGGGAGCTGGGAGGGGACACAGCCGGGACAGCTGACCCAGGCTGGCCAAAGGGGTATGCCCTACCATCCGACGTCATGCTCAGTATATAAACTGGGGGAAGAAGGCGGAAGGGGTGGGCGGATGTTTGGAGTGATGGTGTCTGTCTTCCCAAGAAACCATTACGCGTGATGCAGCCCAGCTTCCCTGGAGATGGCTGAACACCTGCCTGCCCATGGGGAGCGGGGAATGGATTCCTTATTGTGCTCTGCTTGCGTGTGTGGCTTTCGCTTTACCTGTTAAACTGTCTTTATCTCAAACCCATGAGTTTTCTCTCTTTTATCATTCCAATTCTCTCCCCTGTCCCAACGTGGGGGAGTGAGAGAGTGGCTGCGTGGGGCTTACTTGCTGGCTGGGGTTAAAGCATGACAGTCCTTTTTGGCACCCAGTGTGGGGCTTGAACCCATGACCCTGAGCACAATAAATGGAAAAATAGCTGCAGGAAAAAAAAAACCACAAACAAGGAGAAAGAACACTTGGAGAGAAAAAAAAAGTGCCACATGTTATAAGTAATTTGAGTGGTATACTGGGATTTAGGTCAGGTCCAGGTTCTGCTGAGATGGAGTCTTCCCTTCCTTAAACTTCAAAATGTTCATTGAAAAAGCAATTCTGGGTACATGATTTTGGTTCAGAAGGTGGCAGGCTGGTGCAAACAATGCAGATACTTCTCATCATGTTTACAGAAAGTAACTATCTCGCTTAATGGCTGTCCCATTAAAGACAATAATTAAATAGATTATGGAAGCTGAACTAATCTAACAGCCTCTATGACAAAGACAAACATTTATTTTCTAAGTCTGATGGATCACTTTTTTTTTTTGTTGCTCTCTCCTGTCTTTTTTCCTGAAGGAACTGTTCTGGTATGTCAAAGACCATAATTTCAGTCAGTGCTGAAGGTCATGGTTGAGGCCTTGCACCTCTGGAGGAGTGGAAGGGATTACTCCAGATGTCCCTGTAGAAACAGCTCTTGTGGCTACAACCTGGAAAGCAACAGCCAATTTGTATTTACATTATGGTTCTCAATTGATAACTGATTTTTCTAATTGATTACCTTATTTTTCTCAAACTGGGATAAAGTTCCTGATCCACGACCATCACACCCCACTGCCCCATTTCCTTGGAGGACCATGAAAGCGCAATGGGATGACTGTGAATAAAAATATGTTTATGCAAGTGTTTGAAATTTCTAAAATGGATATGAGTTTGTCTCTGAATGTTGGAAATTTTTCAAGTGGCTCCTTGGAAAATGGCTTACTTGGAAAAGTAAACTTTTCCAACATGTAATTTTTACCTCCATTGTTTTCTTTCCAACACATCTCTTTTGTGCTAAAACAAATTTAGAAAGTAGAAAAAAACACATCCAAAACTCACAAGCCTTCTGATTTTAACCTTATAAATGAACTTGAGAGAAAATAATATCCATTAACTGCCAAGACATCTCTCTTACAAACAAGCACTACTATTTTGGGGAAGCATAATGTGCGGAAGGAAAATCCTGGCTGTTATTCCTCAGTCCTAAAATAACTTGTTTGGTTGTTTTTTTTTTTTGAGAGGTTGATTTTGTTTGTTTTTAAGGATCTGATTTAGGTTAAGTACAGAATAAAAAACAATCAATATCTCAAGGAAAACATCTCACTTCAAACAACGCTGAGCCTAACACATCTCCATTTGTTCAGCTTCCTTTCCATTTCAGTGCTATTTGAGGTCTCCTCCATTTTGCTCTAAAATAATCCCCTTACATCTTTAGAATCAATTTCTCAAAGGCCCCAGATGTCATCCTGTTGCTTCTCCAAAACCCTTGGAAATGGACTGGAAACAAGAGAGAGTCAGGCTCCTTCTCCGGAGTTTTCAAACACCCACTGATTCAAGCAGGCGTTACTTTATTGAGGAAGGCTGTTCTCAGCACAGTTGTATTTCTGCTTAGGTGCTACCCCAAGAAGTTGCACAGAGGCATAAAATATAACCCTTCTCTCCTGCCTCCACCCCTAAAAAATGCGTTACTTTTCTGGCTTTGGACGAAAGTGACTCTAATGAATGCAGCTTTCACCTGGGCCAGGATCAACATTGATATATGTGAGAAAAGTTTAGCTGAACCCAGGAAATTTTTGCTTTTACATCAGCTACAGAATTTGTACTTGTGCTGTCCATTGTTGTTTTGCAAAATGCAGCTACATCCTCCTATTTGCAAGTGGGGAAGTTAAGGGATTTGTCAAAGTGCATTAAACAAATCCGTGGCAAAATTAGGACTAAACCTCCATCCTCTGTTATTGTCTTTTCTCTGAGCCTTGCTAGGTGATAAACTGGTCTCCTACCACCAGTTGATCTAGGGCTCTCATTCTCTTAATTATCAGCTGAGCTCATATTCCAGTCCAAAATAAATAAATAACTAATGAGGAAAAAGGATTCTTTCTTCAGATTCCCAGTACCTTTAGTCTCCTTTCCCTCTCCACCCACCCATTTATCATTCAGGGAACATAAATAATTGAAAAGAATAGTACATAAAATTAATTGTAGAAAACACAGGCTTTTAAATTCTCATCTGCATTAAAAAATAAAACAGGGATGCTTGAGCACTCCATTTTGTAAAGTCACTTCCAGCAGACTTTCTGCATCTGCATAGAATTAGCCGCAAGACTTAGCAGCACCATTCATCCTGTGAAGATGTTCTTATCTGACACCCATAGATCTTTATCATAGGAAAACATTAATTGAATATTTATTGACGAACACCAGAGAGAGGCGAGAAAGAGAAGCTGAGTGGGGATGGAAAGGGACAAAAAGAGGCAAAAGTGCAGTTGGAAAAGTGAGAATAGAAAGATTATACAGCTGTTCCTTTTATAGATGGCCCTGACTGGCTTCCCTCCTGCTATATTCATGCATTATGTGATAACAAAGAATAAAATAAATGCAGTGAGTTTCTGTTCCTCAGCAAGACCTTACTCTAGGTAGAACAACTGAAATGTTATGACTTTAAAAAAGGACCTGAAGAGAAAGGCTACAATACTTTGTGCTGTTGCCCTCAGCACATCAAACAGAATGAACATGTCCAGGACACACAATCACCATGATTACTTTCAAGGGCCATCTCTGCCACCTGCCCTCCACACAGGGGATCAGCAGAGGCAGTGAACAAACCCACCATAGGACCGGGTTGAATCCCAAGCATCCTGTTCTGCCCAGTTTTCCTAAGGAAACAGGAGTTACAGAGCCATGTTTATTACCTGTCTCCTTGTCCCATTCTTTCTGTGTCAATATTTCTTATAGAAACTGGGTAATTTTAACCAAATTTGACAGAGTGAGAGAAAGAAAATTCTTCAAGACAAAGACAGACATTACGTTCCATAGACATTTATGAGACTAGACAGCTGAGTGAAGGAAAGCTCTGTAAACCTCTTTTGAGAGAAACCTGAAGTATGTTCATCTTTTTGTATTACACATTGGAGAATCCACAGAAATGATGTGATGAGGGAGAGGGGGGAGATTGGATAACACTGGAAACTGGGCTCCTTTCCTTCTGCTGCACAATCTTAAGTTATTTTTGCCACCGGCACTTAACTCCTTTCCAACCATCAATAGACATAAGTGATGTCTGTCAAAAATGTTTTGTGTCTTCTCTCTTCTGTGTGCCCCACCTGAGCGAGCAAAGACTTTGCTCTGAGGGTTTTACAGTAAATGTTTCTTGTGGGTTGCTGTAGAAGATGGGCTGATCATGGGCAACTGGAACAAAACATTCCAGGTTATTCTGGAAAGAGGAAAAGTAGAAAGGGAGGTAGAAACTGGAGTGAAGCAAGAAACAGGGAATAAGGAAGGGATAAGGTGGCAAGGTTGATAAGGGAATTCTGTTTAGGTCAAATAAATGGACTTCAATATCAGTGAAATCAGGGCTGGCATTAAGACATCTGAACCTGCAGTTCTGTCGCAGGTTTATTATGGATGAGTGGCGTCCAATTTCCTCATCTCTCAGGAGCTGGGGACATGGAAACAACATGTAACTATCTTTCAGATAATGGGAGAGGGATTCTGGACTGGAGGAGAGAACACTGGGATGGTAGAGGCAAGCCCCACAAACGTCACTCAGAGACCTAGAACCAGGATGTTCTGAAGTAATTTACACCAATGATGGATTATTGCAAGGAGTAATGGGGGAAAAAGGGAAAAAGGGAAAAATTCATGAATACCTGTCATGGTAATGAGATGATTCAGTAGGCTCCTGAGGGAAGCAGTGAAGGCTACTATACTTGAGATGTTAAAAACCAAGCCAAATAAAACACTGGAAAATATACATCAGGAAATATTCTCAACATTGTCCTCCCTTCACTATGACTGTCCTAGCAGCTTTCTAACTGTAGGTGTAGAAACCAAGCTTCCTTTCCCCCGTTTTTTTCTCCAAGAGCTCCCAAACTTCTAGAAGATATTGAGATTCTCATCTCACAGTCTGCTATTGACAGAAGACCTCAGGTTTGTTTGCACCTTGACTGCGAGTCAGATAATCCTGACAAAAATATTGCATAGATACGGTGGCTTTGCTCTTGCCAGTGAACTCACTGATGTGTGGCCCAACGGCATGTGTGCCACTGTTGTGCTTCTCTTACATCTCTGTTTTTTCAGTGGAAGCATAGGAAAAAGACAGATGATGCCAACTTTGGCACCGGGGTAAGGTGCCTACCCCTCTCCCCTCCACAACTCACTTGGGGTCCTCTCTGTTCATGAGCCTCTGATAAAAGGACACATCCCTCTCCGTGTTGTCATCCATGGGTTCACTTTTGCTGAAAAACTCCTAAAGGTTGTTAGGAGGAAAGATGGTCTAGTGGTTAAGGGCTAACCGAAGGCTCAAGAGATGTGGTTTTAATTCCCTCTGTGGTTTCAGGCAAGACACTTAGCCTGATACCCACATAAGAAAATGTCAAAACACTACATTTCAAAGCAGTCAGAGACAAAGTGTTTCGTGGTGGAAATGCCAAAGGAAAAACAAAACCAAAACAAAACCTTTCTGTTTGGAAATTGGGCTTTTCTTTTCAAAATGCCTTTGTTAAAAAAAAAAGAACCTTCTAAATAGGGTGCAAAAATGGGTGAATTTAGGGAAAAAAACAGTAATTACATAACTTTCCATCACCTGCCCCACATCAATCAAGGTAAGAAAGAAGGATTTCAGGTTTCCCCTGGGAGAGATTACATTTTTTTCTCTGTTTCACACAAAAATTGTACATTTTGATTCAGCTCAGACTGAAAGTGGGTTTCTCCCCACTCCAAACTGTAATTCTGTTTTGACCATCCAACACAAAATTCAAGCTTCAACTGGGAACTTATAAAGAAAATTGAGAAGTACAAAGGAAAGAGTTGACAATGAGTTAATTTCAAGTTGCTTCTTATTTTGCCGTTGTTTTTTCAGTCATAGATAAACAAAAGTAAGCCAGGAAGACAAATCTAATCGAGGTGAGAGTCTCTTTGAACATATGTTCTTGACACAGAGATTTCTGAAATAAAATAGCCTGGCTATCAGCCAGTTTCTCTGCTTAAGACTGATGTGACAAGTAATTAACTGAGATGGAGAATATATCTTTAATGCACTCATTATGTATAAGTTGCTCTGTTTATGAATCTGTTCCTTTCCTCCCCTCTCTTTTTCTGACCACCAGACGACTTGCATGAGACAGTTGAAAGCCCATTGCTTGGGAAGATTTTGATCGCAACTTTCCTGCAGTGGTGGAAGAACTCCGGGAAAGTATTCAGCATTTCATCCTCAAAGCATTTAAAGGAAGAGAAGAGAAAGACAGAAAGGAGGACAGAAAGAGAGAACTAAGGAATTCAGAGGGATGCATTATTCAACACGCTTGGAAATAACCCTTTTCACTGGCTCCACTAAGCCCAAATGCCCTGGAGGTTTTCACTATCTATCTTTTTCCAATGCAGCTCGGAAAAAAAGCTCACATCTGTCAAGATCACAGTTTCAAGAGTCCCAATTTATTCAGCTGAATGGGAAAAAAGCGTCTGCTGGAAAAAGATTTGAAAGGGGGCTGGGTGAGGGGGGTGGGCGAGGGAGACTGTCCAGTTCCTACATCTATCCATCTTTTTCTGTGTGCTTGTGTGTGAGTATAAAACACACTCATTCAAATGTACACACAAGCAAAACTGTCTGCACTCCTACCAGCACAGAACTGTTTGTCTATCTTCACGCAGGGCACTTCTGCAAATCTCACATCTGTCAAGAGCTGGGCAGATTTACATGCATTGACCTATAGATATGCAACCTAAGCACATATGGTTACGGTATAAGGAGACATAGATATGTACAGGAGGCTGAGAGTGTGCGGAGGAGGAAATATAAGGGAAAAGATTAAAAATCTTGTTGACTTCTTTTAATCTCTGCCCTTCTTGATCTGTTAAATGCTGTCACAAAAATATTTATTAATATGCAAATTCTAAGTAGCAATCTGGAGCCAGTCAGGTTGCGCTAATTTGCACATTAATATCCCTCTTCTGGTTTGCCTTTGCTCTGCAGCAGAGGAGAGGAGACAGAGGAATCTCGTGCTGTATCCTTTTAAAAGGCTGCCATGGTGGTGGTCCAAAGTTTCATTTGAAATGCTGATGCACATTTGAAGAGGAGAAATATAAACAACATCTAAGTTAGATGCAGAGAACAGGGCAGAGAGAGACAAGGGAGCGGGTATAAGAGAAACCACTGCCAGATGCTTTCCCCCCAAATCCCATAATTGCACTGTAATTGCAGGCTGCAAAGAAGGCAGCAACCATAATGAAATTGGTCTCAGAAACTGGCTTTGGAGTTCTGATTGTTTCCTCTTGTGAACTGATCTGTGTTTTCTCTGGCATGGTTGTCTCTGGGCTGGATTTCCCT
>NW_010514010.1:28122-28402 GCF_000687285.1 Phaethon lepturus
GCTAATAACCAAAACACAAGCTCTTGTTTAATGTTTGGCTTAAGGGAAGGAAGAGAGGGGCGGAAGGAAGAGAGGGGCGGGTGGAAGGGAAGGGGGGAAGGAAGGAAGGAAGGAAGGAAGGGAGGGAGGAAATAAGAGAGAGAGGAAAAAAGGAAGAGAGAAAGGAAGAGAGAAAGAGAAAGAAAAGAAAGAAAGAAGGAAGAAAGGAAGGAAAGAAGGAAAGAAAAAGAAAGAAAAGAGAGAGAAACAGAGAAAGAGAGGAAGAGAGGAAGAGAGAAAG
>NW_010514011.1:0-6798 GCF_000687285.1 Phaethon lepturus
TACGAGGTTTATTCCCTATTTCGGTGACAGTGTGGCTATGAAAGCATGGAACATTTCCCATCCTATCTCATTCCAGCTGTCCTGTCTCATTGTTGGGTTATGTTACTATGAGGAGTCCTCACTTTTACTGTCATATCTATTCCTCATGTGAATTCCTTCTGCAATATTCCTTATTCCTATCCAATATCCTTATCCTTGGATTCTTCCTATGGAGAACTAGTAGAAGATTTTGTCCACAGGGTCTTAGACACTTAGTCCAAAGCATCAAACTGTATACGGTGGAATGAGGTATTTTTATCTGTTAATCCTGTCTTATGCAGTTCACAGCTGTGTGATCAAAGCAGTGTTTCAATACAATTTAGCAAAGTGAGCCAACACCACAACAGAGAGGAGCAATCTATATTTTTGAACTCTGTCTTTTGTAGTAAACAGAGAAGGAAGGGCATCCCACTAGTACCACTCTATCCCAATATGACTCTCTTCCTCTGTGCCTACACTCCCTCTAGTCTTCAATTCACGGCCAGGAAAACATTTTGGTCTCTTTAGGTTTTTCTCAGCCCTGTACTAATTCTGCCCTTGATCAAGGAATACCAAGGAAAATGTACTTATTGAGTTTCATTTAATCTTTTCATAGCTCATTTCTCATGGAAAGATCCTAGTGTCTGAGATTAGAGGGAGCTCAGAAACAGTATGAAATCTGATCTAGGTTGGTGGATAAAAATCTAACTAGACAGAGCAAGGTTATCAAATTTTAGATAGCACAACAGTTCTTTTCTGCTGTGATATTAAAAGTAGTTCCAGATTTATCCGAAAATCTGATAAGAAGCCAGACTTTTTCTTTTTCTTTTGTTTTTGTTTTGGTTTTTTTTTTTTTTTTAAGCTGCATCTGTTAAAAAGAAGGAAAAAGAAACCTAACCTTGCTGGAGTTAATTTTTTTTCCAGTGATTAATTTTCCCTCATACTGAAGTGACCTACAAGCTTTCGTTATTTTCAGATTAAATGTTTGGATCTCTAGTTCTGGACTATTTAACAGTGAATAATTTCCAGCTCAAGTTCTAATCTGTTTTTACTAGCACAGTTAGTTTTAAACCTACCATCAAGGTATAAATGAGTAAACATTTCTTTAAAAATGAAGAAGCTTATGACAATACCTATTCTAAATGGAACCACCTGAGCTTTTCTAATAGTTGGTGACATCCATTAGCAGTTCTCTCAGAAATTGAAAACATTTTCCATCTGTTCATACACACTTATTACAAAGTAGTTAAGAGCCTGTGGGATCACACAGGTACATTTTTGCAAATAACAAAATATCAAAATGAGTTATTGAAGAAGAAAAGATGACTTTGTAATAAACAGCTAAACCTTCAACTTTCTCTTTTCTCAGACACTGAAGACACCCCATGAGTTGAAACCTGTTTAGCCTGTAACTTTCCAGATCATGATATGTTGAAACTCTATGCTGTACATACTCTGGGAAGTAGAGAGAGTTTTGCCAGGTGACACTGCTCTAACAAAGAGCAGAAATCAGCCTTATGCTTTGGCAGACAACATCACTGAGGCCAAGCAGTTAAGAGAACTCAAATATTTGAACATAATCACGTTCAAATAAATATGGAACATTTATATATAAAATGAGATCAGCCAGTATTATATTAATAAGAAATAAATTTCATTAATTATGTGCTTGCACATTTTCATGTCTGAAATGATCTCTAAGCAGGAAGCTTAGATTGGCCTTTCCTGTAGGAAAGCATATTGGGTATGAACATTTCTAGCAACTTCCTCCAGTCACTTGCTGCAAGATGATGGAAGGTTAGTGAAAGCCGGCTACAGGGGGGCTTCCAGAATTACAAAGAAGGCTTGGTTAGAGACAGTTAAACATGTCAAACCAAGTAAACACAGTATCCTATTGCAACTTAAATCTGTTTAGAGATGTTCTTCAAAAATCAGTCTTGTGGTCATTGGCTCTAGTACCATCTTATTCTATGCATGTTTCTCCACATAACTAGGTCAGGTCTCCAACTTGTTCATGTTTCTAATTGATTACTGAGTGCAAATTGAGAGTTACCATATTTTACATTGTTGGGTCTTAAACCTGACTCAGAGCTCCAAAACCCTCTGTCTTTGCTTTTCAGTTCAGTTATTGACATGGGTCTTGGTCCTGTGTCATTGGTACAGGAAGGTTACTTGGTTTCTCTGCCTGTGATTTCTCACTTCTTGAGAGATCTGCATATCGTGTGTTTTTATACTGAAATCAGATTACCTTGCAAGTAATCTTTATCAGGGAATTTTTTCCTATTATCCTCTAGTTAGTAATTTAGTCCAATATTCTTATAAATGCAGTTCTTTCCATTTCAAAGATTCTCATAGCATTTAACAAACCACAGTGCTATATTATGGCTTGCTACTTCACAGAATCATGGAATCGTTCAGGTTGGAAGCAAACTCTGCAGATCATCTGGTCCAACCCCCCTGCTCAAGCAGGGCCACCTAAAGCCAGTTGCTCAGCACCATGTCTAGATGGGTTTTTAATATCTCCAAGGAGGGAGACTCCACAATCTTTCTGGGCAACCTGTGTCAGTGTTGAGTCACTTTCACAGGGAAAATGTGTTTCCTGATGTTCAGGAGGAATCTCCTGTGTTTCAGTTTGCACCCATTGCTTATGGTCCAGTGACTGGGCACCACTGAAAAGATCCTGGCTCCGTCCTCTTTGCACCATCCCTTCATGTATTTATATATATTAATAAGAACCTCCCTGAACCTTCTCATCTCTGGGCTGAACAATTCCCACTCCCTCAACCTTTCCTCATAGGAGAGATCATAGAATCATAGAATATCTCAAGTTGGAAGAGATTCATAAGGACCATCAAGTCCAACTCCCTGATCCTTGCAGGACTACCTGAAAACAACCATACAACTAAGAGCATTGTCCAGATGCTCCTTGAACTCTGACAGGCTTGATGTTGTGCCTAATTCCCTGGGGAGGCTGTTCCAGCGACCGAACACCCTCTCAGTGAGGAACCTTTTCCTAATATCCAATCTGAACTTCCCTTGACACAGCTTCATTTCTATCACTGGTCACCAGAGAGAGGAGATCAGCACCTCCTCCTACACTGCCCATCTTGAGGAAGTTGTAGACTGCAATGAGGTCAGTTTCAGTTGAAGCTGAACACATCAAGTGACCTCAGATGCTTCTCTTCAGTCTTGCCCTCAAGGCCTTTCACAATCTTGGTTGCCTTCCTCTGGACACACTCTAGTAGTTTGATGCCCTTCTTCTTAAGCTGAGGCACTGAAAACTGCACACAGTACTGAAGGTGGAACTGCACCAGAGCAGTGTAGAGAAGGACAATCACCTCCCTTGACTGGCTAGCTATGCTGTGCTCTGTGCACCCCAGGACACAGTTGTCCCTTTTGGCTGCCAGGGCACAATGTTGACTCATATTCAACTTACCATTAACCCAAAGCCCCAGATCTGTTTCTGTGGGGCTGCTCTCCAGCCTTTCATCCCCCAGTTTGTACATACAACCAGGATTATCCCATCCTAGGTGGAGAATCTGGCAGTTGCTCTTGTTAAATTTCATATGATTGGTGATCGCCCAGCTACAGATGTAGTCTATCCAGATCTCTCTGTAAGGCCTCTCTACCCTCAAGGAAGTTCACAGCTCCTCCTAGTTTAGTGTCATCAGCAAACTTACTTAATATAAATTTGATTCCTGTGTCCAGATCAGTTATAAAAACATTAAAGACCACTGGCCCTAAAATTGAGCCGTGAGGAACCCCAGTGGTGACTGGCCGTCAGTCTGATGTAACACCCATGTAACTTTTTGAGCCTGACCTGTCAGCCAATTGCTCACCCAACATATTATGGACTTGTCTAACTGTGTTAGACATTTTGTCCAGAAGGATACTGTGACAGACAGTATCAAAAGCTTTGCTAAAATTCAAAAACACCTGTCTTCTGGCTTCCCTTGGTCAACAAGGGTGACCTTGTCATAAAATGAAATTAAGTTGGTTAAGCAGAACTTTCCCCTCATGAACCCATGCTGGCTATGACCACTGACTGTATTGTCTCTCAAGTGTTTTTCAATAACTCCCAAAAAAAACTTCTCCATAATTTTACCAGGCAATGAAGTGAGACTGACAGGTCTGTAATTACCACTACCTTCCTTCTTACCCTTCTTGAAAATTGGGATAACATTTGCTCCAGCCCCTTAATCGCTATCACCCTTCATTGAACTCTATCCAATATGTCCATGTTTCTTTTATACTGAAGAGCCCCAAACTGGACCTGGTGGCCTCACCAGAGCTGAGCAAAGTGTCACCCTCAACCTGCTGGCAATACTTTGTCTAATGCAGCCAAGGATACCACTCATCTTCTACGCTGTCTTGTGTTCAACCTGGTGTCCACCAGGACACCCAGGTCCTTTTCTGCCAAGGTGCTTTCCAGCTTACTTAAGTAAGCATTTCCATAAAGTCTTTTATCCCAAAACTTCATATAACTATGCACTCAGTGATCTGTTCACCCATCATCTGAAACTCAGTGATCTCTGAGATGAGGAATGGCAGATATGCAGCAATGCTCAGGAATGGAACAGGAAAATTTGGATCCCTAAATTCAAGGGGTAATTAATCATATTAGCATGTAGCTGGGTTGACAGGGGCCCAACTTTGCATTCTTTAGTTGCTCTTACTGAGGTCTTCTCTGGTGCAAGAGTGTTTAACGTTATCCCATGTCTGTTAACTTTGGAAAAAGCAATGACATCTACACTTTATTCACTTCAGTTTTCCACCTGTATTTCCCTCTTTTCTATCGGAAAAGAGAAAGAAAACTGGAGGTAAGTAATGGGAATTGTTCAGGCTTCAGCTACTTCTTTGCAAATGAAAGACAACAGAAGAAGCGGCAGAAGACACTGCCACTTTCACAGTTATTAGGAGCCACATGGCCTTGGTTTGATAAGATTCATTTGCAAGCCTTGTATTCTTCCTGATGCAGGGTTTCTCTGCAGGTTTTCTCTGAAGTTTTCATGGAGATTTCCATTGCACAACTGCATTCATGTACGGAGTATCAATAAAGAAAACAGCAGTGACAGCATGGATGGTAGCACAAGGCAGGTGCCATTGTAACTGTGCTGACTGACCAGATATTCAGTGCAGATTTCATTCTCCTGCCTTTCAGCATCCTATTTTATCCATTCTTTGAAATATTTTCCCTTGTTCCATTACAATGACACTAAAGAAATAGAAGTGAAACTAAAAGATGTGTGATATTACGCTGTACTCTAGCTAACAGCAAAAAGCATGCAGCTCAGTTCTTGTTTCTTTTGGGCACTAATGCATCTATGCATTAAGGAAGATAGTGTGCCATTACCAGACACATCCATGAGGGGGTTTGAACATGAGGGTGCTCAAAGAACACGATAAACCAAGCTCATTACTGGTTCCTGTGCATGTAAGAGAGGTAGGTCCCACAACAGTCTGTCCCACATGGCAGTGACTTAGATTAATGCTGTGGTGATCTAGTTGTATATTTATAAATATGATCACACAAAAGAAGGAAAAGCAAAGTTAAAGTTCTCGCAGTAACTTGGTCATTTTATACACTGTATTGCTGACCTTGGAGGCAACAGAAACCAATCCTTCTGTTTGGGTGCTGTATCCCAGCCAAAGAGCTTCACACAAAGCAGAGAAGAAGTAACTAATTTGGTATCATCTCCCTGCTACAAACAAGGCTGGACCACTGTGGAGCTATCACTGGTCAGAAAGAGCAGGTGGAAATGAGACTGAATGGAATCTGGACTTCTATATGTTTGGGGTATTTTTACTTTTTTTTTTTGTCTTTTTAAGATTTACTTCTTTAAAATAGCTGCATTGGCATGAGCTTTCAAAGAAAGAAAGGAGGAAAAAAACCCAAGGCTATATGAACCCTTATGCAGATTTCAGTTTTTAATTGCTACTAGGACTAAATTTAAAACAATCACCAACAGCAGAGCTCACATAAAATTCTCAAACTGGAAAAAAAAAATCTCCATTTGCAATCAATTATAATTCACTAACGTGGGCCGTATACAGAACTATACACCATGTAATTTGAGCCTCAAGTCTTCTACTAATCATAGAATCACAGAATCACTGAGATTGGAAAAGACCTCTAAGATCATCAAGTCAAACCATCAACCCAACACCACCATGCCCATTAAACCATGTCCCGAAGTGCTACATCTACATGTTTTTTAAACACTTCCAGTGAGGGTGACTCCACCATTTCCCTGGGCAGCTTGTTTCAACGCTTGACCACTCTTTCAGTAATGAAATTTTCCCTAATATACAATCTAAACCTCCCCTGGTGCAACTTGGGGCCATTTCCTCTCATCCTATCAGCAGTTACTTCGGAGACTATACCTCACTATACCACCTCACTATAACCCTCTTTCAGGCAGCTGTAGAGAGCGATAAGGTCTCCCCTCAGCCTCCTCTTCTCCAGACTGAGAACAACCCCAGTTCCCTCAGCCGCTACTCATAAGACTTGTGCTCCAGCCCCTTCACCAGCTTCGTTGCCCTTCTTTGGACATGCTCGAGCAACTCAATGTCCTTCTTGTAGTGAGGGGCCCAAAAATGAACACAGTTGTCAAGGTGCGGCCTCACCAGTGCTGAGTAGAGGGGCACAATCATTTCCCTACTCCTGCTGGCCACATTAGTCCTGATATAGGCCAGGAAACTGTTGGCCTTCTTGGCCACCTGGGCACACTGCTGGGTCACGTTCAGCTGGCTGTCAAACAGCACACCCAGGTCCTTTTC
>NW_010514012.1:0-234 GCF_000687285.1 Phaethon lepturus
AGCGGTCACCCAGGCCAACGCTTCAGCGGTGGGGCGTGGCTCCAGGCCCCACTTGGGCGTCGTCGGGCGCCGGGTGTCAGTATCCCCCGTGGGGGACCCCCGGGCGGCCGGCTTGGACCGACGTCCCCAGAGGGCCCGGCGTGCCCCTGTCCCGCCTTCCCCTTTCCGTTGGAGGGGTATGGGCTCTCTGCCGTGGCGTGGGCTGCTTCTCAGAAGGGGACAGGCCCGCAAACC
>NW_010514012.1:265-10534 GCF_000687285.1 Phaethon lepturus
AGTGGTGGCTCAGCCTCAGGTTGGCGCGTGGGGACCACACTTAGTTTTATTTCATTAAAAGAGAGACAAGTTGGGTGAAAAGTTCGGTAAAAACTTTAGGGGAAATGATGTTGGTGTTTTCACTTTGTTGTTTCAGTGCAGGAAGCAAAGGGCTGGTGGGCAGCGGGCGCTCGGCTGCATGGCAAGGAAGCCGCGTGCTGCCTGTGCTGGGTTACCCAGCCTGGGTGCGTGGTAGGGCCACAGCATAGTGCATAGACGCTTCCTACTTCCAGAGGTGTTTCTTCACCCCTGTGTTTTAAAAAAACTTTTACAGCCCACTTTAAAAAATTCCATGAATGCGTAAGAGTGAAAAAATAATTGCACCGATCAACTGTCTATTCTAAGTCTTGCAAACTTCTTCCACAACTGTGGAAAACTCTCGTATTAGGACATTATTTGATCTCTGTCCTTCCCAGCTTTACTGATTCTGATGGCAGTAATTCCAGCTTTGTTAGAGTTTGAGGCTGATGTCAGATTAAATCTTAGCCGAAATTAAATGAAATAGGGGCTAAATCTGAGGAGGATGAGCACTAATGGTACCTGTATAAGGTCCAGGTTTAGAGACTTGGTATGGGTGTAGTATTACATAGAGTGTTTAATAATGCAATAGAAGCAGTAGGCATGCACGATCCACTGCTTAAATACCCGAGATGGTTACCCAGTACTGGGCAGCTCATTTCTTTATGTATCAGTAAAGTGTGATGTGGTGCATAAAGCGCATCGATACCTTGGTGCACCTGATCCCAAAACGAAATCAAGTCTGTGGCTGGATTTGGAGTTGACACCCTGTGGCATCTCTGCTAAGACTGTGAGCAAGGGTGGCAGCGCTGACGATGAGCATGTGTGTTGCCGGAGCAGCCTTTGAAATCTTGCACTGAGATCATTTCATGTAGGGTAGAAAGCTTTTCTGTGGTTAACAGTCCACTTTTAATCTGGAGAGCATCCACCTATCATGTTTAATGGCACTAATGCACCTCTAATCCATTAATTTCTTTAGTCTCTTTTTGAACCCTTTTAATTTGCTTGGTCTCTGCCACATCCTGCCCCCACAGCTTCACCAGGGACTGATGCATTACGTGAAAAACTCCCTTGCTTTTGTTTGCCTGGGAGTTTTCTTCGGTGTCTCCAGCTTTTGTCTTAGGTGTTTACTGCCTAATTATTCCTTCTTCGTCCCTGCAGTATTTGTGACTCAGGAGCTTTATCAGGTTCTCCCTCCCTGCTCCACCAGTCACGTCCTTCGCAGACTTTTGGTCTGACTTCTCCCTCTGATTAACCATGATAACGCTTCGCTGTAAGTTTAGTAGTTTTATATATGCTTTTGGAGATGGGGTGGCCGGATTGGCATCAGTCATCAAAATGTGGTACAACATGGATTTACACACCAGCATAATGATGTTTACTATTTTGATTTCGGTTTCTTTCCTAAGAGCTGCCAACGTTTGATTTGACTACTGCTGAGCGTTAAGCTGATCTTCTCAGACAACTGTCAACAGTCACCCCCAAATTTCTTTATTCCTGAGAGGTAATAGCCGATTTAGAGCCCATGACTGTATACATATGATTAGCATAATTTTTCCAAGATGTGTTTCTTACTGACATTAAGTCACATCTGCCTTTGTATCTCCTCATCGCACTGTGCTGTGAGATCCTTCCCTGGTTTCAGGCACGGCTGTTTGGGTTAATTTTGCCTGTAAACGTTGTCACCTCACTACTCACTCCCTGGTTAGATTTTGTAATGATGTGTTGAACAACAGATCATCCGGTCCAGGTCAGTGAGGGATTCCATCTGTTATCCTCTTGTCTTGGGGAATAGACATGAAACTGTTTATTTCTACCCTTGGTTTCTCAAAATTTTTAAACCAGTTATCCACAACAGAGGTTTTCTTTCCTATCCCATGAAACCTTGGTGTCTCAGAATTTCATAGGGAGTCTTGGTGAATCTCCATGAGCCCATAAGTGAAAAAGTCTAGTTAAAAATATTTAGTGATGGTTTAGCCTCTTTCATGTAAGTAGAACTAAGATATGCTTATTTCTGGGTTTTGTTGGTTTTTTTTTTTTTTTACTCTTCGTAGTGTTCCAAATATTGCTATGTATGCAATGTGAGCAACACACCCAATTTTTTAATTAATTGTGCAACATTTTAAAACGGGGAAAAAACACAATGGAAAAAAAATGCCATACATAAAAAAAAACATGTCCACAGGATGACCATTACTCACAGCTTTAATTTCAATTAATATCAAATGTTAGTTTGAGTCCAACATCGCTGAGCAGTTGAATAAGTTTGGCTTGGTTCTACCCACCCACTGCTCTGCCTGGCATTTCACTTTGGCCTCTGTCCCTCCACCTCAAGAGATTATTCATTTCTGAATACATGAGCTCAGGATAAACTGCTCAACTGACATTTTGAATCTATTAATATCATTCATTTTGTTTTTATAGGAGATGAATTAGAGCCAAGCCACCAGTACCAAATTAACCAAATAACCTGGAGGTTTTTTTACTAGGTTTTCCTCCATGTTGTTGCTGTTACAAAGGACCGACATGTACTGTGATCGGAGCAACTCCAGACTTGGAAAATCCAAGTCTCAGTCTTAAAGTTGCTAATTCTTGCAGTCTTTGGAGCGTGATGCTGTTAAAATCCTCAGGTCATGGGATCAAGACACTTGAGGAAGAAATGTGGGGAGGGGAGGAGAAAACTAAGTAAATTTTTATTGCCTGTGCAGTTTATGAAAGTTTGAAAATTTCCTTAAAAGCATCCTCTGTGAGTTTGGATGCTGCCCTTTGGGTTTCCTGAAGAACAGAAGTTTGTCTACCTGATGGCTGCAATTGCTGCTGACTTACGCAAGTCAACTGACCCATCATTGCTCATCGCCCTCCTTCCCAAATTGAGCATCGGCAACTGAGACCGGCAGAAGAAGAGCTAAATTCTCTCCCAGACTCAAGGCACAGGCAGTCATTCAAGTCACATCTTGTCGGGACCATCGGGTTGGGAAATCAGACTTCTCCCCAGTTCGTGGGGTGTTTCATCCCAGAGGACCTCAGAGCTTGTCAGCACTGTTAGGTTGGCCATCGGAAGTGAGGAGTCTCTGCGGACCACATGGTGTCCATCTAAAATGGAGGCTGCATCATTTAAAAAGATTGCCTTCAAGTCCTCGTTCTTGTGCCTGCTCTATTGGTGAACATGCAGAGAAGATTTGCCTAAAATCACAGAATCTCAGCATCATTAAGGTTGGAAAAGACCTCTAAGATCATCAAGTCCAACCATCAACCCAACACCACCATGTTCCCTAAACCATGTTCCGAAGTGCCACGTCCACACCTTTTTTGAACACTTCCAGAGATGGTGACTACACCACCTCCCTGGGCAGCCTGTTCCAATGCTTGACCACTCTCTCCGTAAAGAAATTTTTCCTAATATCTAATCTAAACCTATCCTGGGGCAACTTGAGGCCATTTCTTCTGGTCCTATTGCTGGTTACTTAGGAGAAGAGACCAACACCCACCTCACCACAACCCCCTTTCAGGCAGCTGTAGAGAGCGATGAGGGCTCCCCTCAGCCTCCTCTTCTCCAGACTGAACAACCCCAGTTCCCTCAGCCGCTCCTCATCAGACTTGTGCTCCAGACCCCTCCCCAGCTCCGTTGCCCTTCTCTGGACACGCTCCAGCACCTCAGTGTCCTTGTCGTGAGGGGCCCAACACTGAACACAGCATTTGAGGTGCGGCCTCACCAGTGCCGAGTGCAGGGGCACGATCCCTGCCCTACTCCTGCTGGCCACACTAGTGCTGGTACAGGCCAGGGTGCTGTTGGCCTTCTTGGCCACCTGGGCACACTGCCGGCTCATATTCAGCCGGCTGTCAACCAGCACCCCCAGGTCCCTTTCCGCCAGGCAGCTCTCCAGCCACTCCTTCCCAAGCCTGGAGCGTTGCGTGGGGTTGTTGTGACCCAAGTGCAGGACCCAGCACTTGGCCTTGTTGAGCCTCATACAGTTGACCTCTGCCCATTGATCCAGCCTGTCCAGATCCCTCTGCAGAGCCCTCCTGCCCTCCAGCAGATCAACACTGCCACCCAACTTGGTGTTGTCTGCAAGATGACATCCTGGCAAAAAATCCTGGCCTTAACAAAAGCCAACTGGATTTGGGAGACTTTCCCTTATTTTTCCTGATTTTGGCCTCAACAGCAACAATGATGTTGGTGAATTCAACAGCACTAAGACCTTGAGCACCACTGGCCACATCCCCACTACTGAACTCTCTTAGCCCCAGGAGAAGAGTCACTTTATGACAGCTGCCTCCTGGAAATCATCCACAGCCCGTGCTAACTCCTCACCCATGCCCAGGAGTTATTTGAAGGTGTGCAAGTTGACCCACGGCAAATTTATGCCGAGGGCTGTGCTAACAGCATGAACGATTCCATTGATTTGAAGTTACTCATGTCTCAACGGGACTTTTTGCTTACTTCACATGCTGCCAGCAATTAATTACCTGCTTGAAGCAAGGCTTGCAAAACCACTTCTCGAGGGGTACGAGGGCTTTCGTGGTGACCACGCAAAACAGTTCATCTCTCTGCAGAGACTTCTGGTGAGCTGAGAACTGTGAGAGGAAGCTGTGGCTGAGCATTATTGTCTCCTGCAAGCAGCTGACTGCTGAGATTCAGGGCATCTGCCTTGTTCATCTCTATTTTGCAGAGCATAATTTCTTCCGATGTATAGGAAAAGCTTGAATTAGGCTGTCGGGAGGTGATGAAGTTCTTGCACGCCGTGGTGAGCAGGAGGTCAGTGGGCTGGAGCGTGTGCCTCTGCGCAGCCTCTGGTTGGGAGCAGATTACGTGACCTTCCCAGGCTCGAACGCTCTCAACAAGCTGGAGGGGGAAAAGCCTTCCAGATTTACAGGCAGCTACCAACTCTCATCTGATTCAGAGCCGCCACAGTGAACGTTGTGTGGTCAGGGGCTGGTCTGGGGAGAGGGGAAGTAGGTATCCGCGAAGAATAATTTACATGTTTATTGTTTTTAAGTGAAATAATCCTGGCTGTTTTTCTTTTATTTTTTCAGCGAGTCGGTTATTGCAATGTGCCTGTTCCAGTCACTGACATGAAAGCTGGTGGTCTGATCCTAACGCCCTTTTAATGCAATTTTGCCAGTTCTCCCATGCGGAAGCGTACTGGACGCTGAGCAGGACATTGGGAGGCGCTTGAAAAGATTATCCACAAAGCCGCGTATGGCGAAGCAAAATGTGACGTCGGGAAAGCTTTCTGTACCGCAGTTATTCGCAGTGTCTCGTATGAGCAAGGGGACCCAGGAAAGGTCCGCGGAGGCAGTGGGGTTCGTCACGTCAACTACCACGGGGGAAGCTCTGACCTATGCACGTCCTGCAGCTCTCGGCTGCTGCTGTGTCGTTTCTAAGTTGCAAGGAAGACGGTGATACGCGGCCGTGATTCCTGGTTATGCAATTCAGCCGTTTGCAATTTTGCTTCCTTCCAAACGCCCTCCGGGCTTTTTTCCACAGTATAAACCAAACAGCCTGCAACGTTTCATGCAGAAGGCAGAAACCGGTGCCCTGGACGCTCGCTCTGTGCTGCGCTGCTGCTTTTTGTTTTTTAGGGAATGCTTTTCAGCAGATCTCTCTCTCTTTGATGAAACAAACTGCAAGGAGTAAGCACCTTTTAAAAAGAAGGCGTGTGCGCTTTTTTGGGGGTTTTGTTTCAAAACTAAAAAGGGAGTTCAGCTCCTTGTCCATATATAGTGCAATAAAAGGCTTCCCGGCTGTTTATGCTTAATGGCGCGCCTGCGAGGAGTGTTCAACAGCAGCCTGGCCGTGCTCGGGGTTTCCAATTGTAATACAAAAAAGGAAACAGGAAGGAACGATGTAAACATCAGTGATGAAGCCCGCGCTTGCAGTGGGCTCCGAACAGCACTGTCGGCGCCCCAGGCCTGCTCCTCCTCTCCCCTTGCTTTTCGGAGGGGGCTGTGGAAGGAGAAGAGGCGGGTGCTGGCAGAGGTTTGGAGAGCCCTTGGCCAGGTTGCAGATCTCCCTATTGCCTCCGCTGCCTCTCTCTTGCTTCCAGCTGTTGGCCTTCAGCCCCTACTTGATGCAACAAACTCTTAGGGGGGGAGGAAATGGGGCAAAATAGTCTTTTTTTTGCATGATGCATTGCTGTTAGCTGAAAAAATCAATGTCAGGGTGCTTTTTTCAGGCACCATGTGACTAAGGCCCATGGAGACGCCCCACTCACACGTTAAAAAAATTGCTTTTTTATTCTAATGCAAGTAGGAAACTGTTTGGAAATGTGATGTGAGTGCTTCCTGATAGTCTGAAAAAAACAGAATTTGGCGGGCACCGGATGGGCCACATAAAAGCAAAAACCCCACAGCCAGCACCTGCTCTGGCCAGGGGGCTCTTCTCTTGCAGGTCACCATCAGCAAAGTTGGGGAGCAATTACCTTAAAAATCACCCAGGGCCCCCTGGGCTCTCCCTGCTCTTTCCTTCCAGTTTTCTGTAACCATATAATTCTTTTCTGATGTGATAACGGGACCCTTCGTCCTCCGGGCGCTGCGTGTTGACTGTGCCCGCACCCTGTATTGGTGTGCCTGCACCGCCGCGGCACCTCCTTGTTCCCCAAATTACAAGCAGACAACACATTTAGTGTATTTTATCCCGAATCTGCCATGTGTGACAAGGGGAACTCGCGCAGTCAAACCTGGGCAAGGCTCCCCGCTCCCTCACTGCCAAGTGCGCGGCAGCCAGCACCGGCTCACCGCCAATGGAGTGGGGAAAGGGGAAGGGAGCAAAGCCTCTTGGCTCCCGGCTCCTGCTCCAGCGGCTGCTGGGACGCCCACGGGGAAGCGGAGCTCGCTCTTGCGTTAAAGGGCTCATCCCCAAACCCGCATTTCCATGGCGTGGGCTGCTGGGTGGGGTAAGTGCCCCAGCTGTGCTTCACCGGAGGAAATGGTGCTTTTAACCGCTCGCCGCAGCTCCTGGCTTTCGTGGAAATGTTCCAACCCAGTGACAACCAGGTTTTTTGGAGTGTGTACACCTCTTAAGGGTGTTTAGGAAACACGCGGATGCATTAAAGAGCTCGCAGCCCCTCTCCGGCTCTTGCCAGGGAAGAGGTTTGCTGAGTGCTGGGTCGCGGGGACTTCTCCGGGAGACGAGCCCAGCTGCGGGAGCAGACCCATGGCTCCAGCCTCCCTCCTCTTCACCGTCTGAGCGAGGAGAAGCCAAGAGGGGAAGAGACGCTCACGAGGTTTCCTTTTCTGCTCTTTGCTGCCTTCTACTTTTTTCTTAAACTCTGGCCTGTTTGCACGCTTCCCCCTCTCCCCTTTCCTTTGGCTCGCTCATTTTTAACTCTTTGCTTTCTCTCCCAGCACTGCTCTTGCCTTGCAGTCCACGTGGTTTCAGTGATCTCCAGGTCAGTACAAAGTACTCAGTCAAGCGCACCCAGCACGGGCTCTGTCTTGCATCTGAGCTCGGTTTATTTTGGAAGCTGAGTGGATCCAAGCTGGTGAGATACAGAGCTCCAAGGAAAAAAGCCAGAGCACTCACACTAAGGAGCCTGGGTCTGACCGGCTGGGCGCAAGCTGGACCTTCTCTACTGCATCTCAGTGGGCAGCGTAGCATGGCAGTTTGGGGGGAAATTGTCTCGTTTGGAGAATGCGATGAAGATGATGAGAGGTGTGGAGGAGCTCCTCTACAGGAAAAAGCTGTTATCAGCTCTGATATAAGGGGGAAACAGTGATCCACACAGAGTGTGTCACTGGTGAGGAGGAAGAAGACCAAGGAGGAGTGTGACAGAGGTCTATAAGATGGTGAGTGGCTCTCAGACGGTGAATTTTCCTTTACTAGGAGACTGGTTTGCAACAAGTCCAAAACCACGCGGAGCCTTTCATCTCAGCCCCCTGCAGAGCTGTGAGACGCCTTGCCACAGGATGCTCTGGGTGCTAAAGGTTCACATGGCTCCAGAAACTCGCAGGACAGAGAAATGGAAGAAAAGTCCACCAAGGGCTCTTAGATACAAAGACGTCACTTCTGGCTCACAAAGTTACCAACCTGCAGGTTGCTGAAATCTTCAAGACCCTACATGGGGGATGTCAGCAAAGGCTTGTCGTGTCCTGGATCATCTCCCTTCTAAAAGGTCCCAGGGTTGGGAGCGCCCTATGGAGATCTTCCATCTGAGCTAGGGGAGAGGGGTTGGAGGCCTCTGGCTGGACACACATGACACAGGCAGGATTCATCCTCTCCTGGGGCTTGCTGACAGCAGATGAGATCTCGGCGCCGCTCCTCAAGCATGTTTTTAGGATCACAGACATTTCTTCTTGGGCCTACCCATGTTGATCTCAACCTGCTCTTCCCTGCAGTCCCAGGCTTCTCACCCTGCCAACCCTCCTTCTTTCACTCTGCTTCATTTAAAATAGAAAATTAATAATTAACTGGCCTGTCCTTTGAGCGGCACGTAAAGAAAATCCCCAGCACCTGTCTTATGGGTTGTCTGTCACCCTGGGTTCTGTTTGTTTTTCCAGCAACCTGCTCTCCACGAGCAGGATGCTGGTGTTTCGGAGTGGCCTCCTGACCGCCCCAGGGCTTTCCTCCACCAGCCAGAGCCACCTCTCTTCGCAGCCAGCCTGTCCTACTGAAACACATCTCTTGGTCACAATAATTGTGAGATATTGTGAATATTTCAGAAGCTTGCGTGCCTTTTTGCATCTGCAGGGTCTTCCCTCTGAGTCCAGGTATGCCAGTGGGTCACCAACCCCCTGCAGCATCTCACCACCTTCTCTGACCTCTATCCTCTCACACCCATCTTGCAGCACATGTCAACATGCTCCAGCTGCCGAAGGTGGAATGGGAGGCAACTTCACCCCAGTCTGGGAATTTTGGGATACAGAGCGATGATAGGAAAGGAGGTAGGAGTTGGTTGGTTGCTTTGATCTCTTTCTGCTTGTTTTTCACTTCATTAATGTATTACCCTTTTTTTATGAAAGATACTTTGGTTGGCTGGAGGGAGAAGGTTGGCCGCCTTTTCCAGTGGAGAAGGAAAGTCCTGAGTTATTTCCCATCCCCATTCAACTACTGACCAGGAATCTCACCACTCCCTTCTTTGGGGCTTCAAGGACAACTCCAACAATGTCCAGAGAAGCAAAGACATTGCTTTGGTTTAGATTTGGTTTAGAGGTCTAAAAGACCTCTTTCAGAGATATTAAATCTAAACCCAAATACTTCTGGCAGAACTGGATGAAAAGAGTCCTCTTTCAGAAGATTCACCCTTCTGATTTATGGGTGAGCTTGCAAATGCTCTAACCCCACTCCCTTATTTTTATGACACCCATAAAGGTGTTGTTAGTGTTAAATCTCCATCCCAATGCACATCAACTGATGGGTTAATAGTGATTAAGGGAGAGGGAGACATGATTTTTTTCCTTTAATCTCAGTTTTTATTGTTTCTATATAGGGTTGCAGATGGTGTGGAGTGGTACACGGCCACACGCCTGCCCCACTGCTTGGCTGCAGAGATGCCGCTCCAGCTTGGAAAGGTTGCTACCAACAGCACCTATGGATAGAAAAGTAAAGGACTTGGTATAGGAAGACAGGTGAGTGTGTAGGAAGGTGGATGAGTGTATGGGAAGGCAGGTGGGCATATAGGAAAGCAGGTGAGTGTATAGGAAGATGGATGGGCATATAGGAAGGCAAGTGAACATATAGGAAGGCAGATGAGTCTATAGGAAAGCAGGTGAGTGTCTGGGAAGGTAGATGAGTGTGTAGGAAGGCAGATGAGCATATGGGAAGGCAGGTGAGCACGTAGGAAGGTGGATGAGTATATAGTGAGGTAGGTGAGTGTATAGGAAGGCAGGTGAGTGTATGGGAAGGCAGGTGAGCATGTAGGAAGGTGGATGAGTGTATAGTGAGGTAGGTGAGTGTATAGGAAGGCAGGTGAGCATATAGGAAGGTAGATGAGCATATAGGCAGGTGAATGAGCATATGGGAAGGTGAATGAGTGTATAGGAATGTAGGTGAGTGTATAGGAGGGAAGATGAGCATATAGGAAGGCAGTTGAGCATATGGGAAGGCCAGTGAGCGTGTAGGAAGGTGGATGAGTGTATAGTGAGGCACGTGAGTGTATATGGGAATATACCTATGGGAAGGCAGGTGAAGGTATAGGCAACCAACCTGACCACGCTGGGGGGTTGGTTATCTGTAGCCCCGAGTGGCAGCACCTCCTCCCATCAATGACAGCC
>NW_010514012.1:10565-11725 GCF_000687285.1 Phaethon lepturus
GGGGGGGTCTGCGGGAGGGGGCGAGACCCAGGCGAGCAGAAACCTCTAACTCCCGTGGCTCCGAGCCACCCAAACCTCACCGAGCACGGCCGCGCTGGCACAGCCGTGCCGGATCCGGCGTGCCGGGGCTGTGCCGAGATGAGTCATCCCGCCGCTCGCAGCAGCACCCTTCCAACTAGCAACAAGTGAAAATAGAAACGTCCCTGGCTCCTGAGCCAGGAATAACATCGCAGGCCATTTTTTTTTGGTGGGGTTTTTTTCCCTTTAAAGTGAAATCCCTTTTTTTTCATTCTGTCTGACTCAGCCCCAATAAAGCCACCGTGTAGTGGCAAAGTCTCCTCCCTGGCTTCTCTGCTGTGGCCCGCAGCACGTCGGCCACCAGCGTCGGTGCTGGGGGGGGCAGGTGCAGCAGGGTAGAAGCAAAGCCTGGCTTTGCAGGGACAACGCCACGTCCCAGTGGGACACTGCTCAGCGTTCTGCTGGGATGCAGACCTCAGGAGCAAAAAGGGGAGAAGGAGGAGTGCTTGGGGTTGTAGCCCAGGCTTCTTTGGAGTTTTATATGATGGGAGAAGGAGGGAGGAGAGGATGGACAACTCCTGGGATGGAGAGCTGGGAGATGGGAGCAGCCAGACACTCCCGCCTCGGTGGCAGGACAGGGACAATGGGTCTCCTTCGCTCTGCCTGCTTTGGGATGAGCATCTACTGGTGGCTGCCATCAAATGGCAAAGGAGAGGTGGTGGAAAACAGGGAAGAGGGGGAGATGGGGCCATGCCAGTTCCCATGGAGCCACCTGGGTCTGGTGGGTGGTTGCAGCCATAGTATAGTGGAGGTGCAGAAACATCCCGGGAGCAGGCACAACAGCGTTATCTCAGTCACCCCATATAACCGCTGCTCCCATTACACACAGGCCTCCCCAGGGCCCTGCCAGCTTTTCGGGGGGAGATAAGCTGAGTCCCACCGCTCTATCAGGCCAACCTACGCCTCGGATCCAGCAAAATGCAGCCGCTGTTCCCATGCCTGCCCGAGCCCTGGCTGCAGGATGCTTGTCCCACCAGCAGAGCCCATCAAAACCACCCTGGGGATGAAGCAGGGTGCAGCACATCCAGTTCTGTCTAATATCTTTATCGATGATCGAGTGTTCCCTCAGTAAGTTTGCAGAT
>NW_010514013.1:0-358 GCF_000687285.1 Phaethon lepturus
AGGAAAAGGCTGTGGATGTTGTCTGCCTGGATGTTAGCAAAGCCTTTGACAGAGTCTCCAACAGCATTCTCCTAGAGAAGCTGGCAGCTCCTGGCTTAGACAGGTAAAGAACTTTGCTGTGGTAAAGAAGTGGCTGGATGGCTGACTTCAGAGGGTTGTGGTGAATGACCTTAAATCCAGCTGGCAGCCTGTCACAAGCGGTGTTCCCCAGGGCTCGGTTCTGGGGCTGGTCTTGTTCAATATCTTTATAGATGATCTAGATGAAGGAATCGAGTGCTCCCTCAGTAAGTTTGCAGATGACACCAAGTTGGGTGGGAGTGTTGATCTGCTGGAGGGTAGGAGGGCTCTGCAGAGGGAC
>NW_010514013.1:513-22768 GCF_000687285.1 Phaethon lepturus
TTGACCACGAGCCAGCAGTGTGCACAGGGGGCCAAGACGGCCAACAGCATCCTGGCCTGTATCACAAATAGTGTGGCCAGCAGGAGTAGGGAAGGGATTGTGTGCCTGTACTCGGCACTGGTGAGGCTGCACCTCAAAAACGGTGTTCAGTTTTGGGCCCCTCATTACATGAAGGCCATTGAGTAGCTGGAGTGTGTCCAGAGAAGGGCAACGAAGCTGGTTAGGGATCTGGAGCACAAGTCTTATGAGGAGCAGCTGAGGGAACTGGGGTTGTTTAGTCTGGAGAAGAGGAGGCTGAGGGGAGGCCTCATCGCTCTCTACAACTGCCTGAAAGGGGGTTGTGGTGAGGTGGCTGTTGGTCTCGTCTCCCAAGTAACTAGTGATAGGACGAGAGGAAATGGCCTCAAGTTGACCAGGGGAGGTTTAGACTAGATATTAGGAAAAATTTCTTTATGGAGAAAATGGTCAAGCATTGGAACAGGCTGCCCAGGGAGGTGGTGGAGTCACTATCACTGGAAGTATTCAAAAACCATGTAGACATGGCCCTTAAGACATGGTTTAGTGGGCATGGTGGTGTTGCGTTGATGGTTGGACTTGATGATCCTAAAGGCCTTTTCCAACCTTAATCATTCTGTGATTCTGTGATTCTGTGATTAGCAGACAGTACTGCCCTGTTGAACCCACATGTAGGCAGCCTGTAAAATGCAACTACTAATCAAGCATTAGTGCTGGCAGGATCCCAGTGGATTTCTTCATGTGAATCACTAATGACAGTCCTCCTTGCACCAAACAGACACGTTGAAATGCATTATGCAAGTGCCAGTCACTGGGATGATGCTTTGCATATAATGAACTGTTTCCCAGGCCAAAGGTTGAGAGAATGGCATTTAGCATTCAAAAGAAAACATATTTTAGTGATATGTCAAGTCTATTCACTACACTGTGCAAAAAGGAAGAGAAGTACTTAATACTATGCTATATAGAATTTCCCTTCTTAAACTCTATTCTTCTCTCCTTTCTGTAACCTCTTTTCTGAGTGTTTTCTGAGTGAATAGGTATTGCTAAAGTCTGCTTGGCTTGTGCTGTCATAGTAGATTAGCAATGTCAGTGAACTAGGCTGGCTGCTTTCTTCCTTCTAATGAAGCATATGCTGAATACAAAGATGTAAGACCTGTGTCCCGGGGGAATGGGTGGGATGTGGAGGAGCTCAGTTTTGCTCAATGATTTTGTGTGTTGGCCTGCACCTGGTGTAACTCCAAACTGAACAAAAAATGCCACATATTTTCCCCAAATTTTGAGCATTAGAGAAGGGATCTGAATAGTGTGTAGTCAGCTGAGGTGCAGTGGAGAGTTTGCTTTTAAGAGCAGGGAAATTTGTGCTGAGGGAAACTTTGTAAGTGACACTTTTGGGGAAATTTTCAGCAACACAGAAGTTGTCTGAGTTTCTGTTCTGGCCAATGTCTACAACTTCTGTGCAGTTTATGCATGTCATTGTGTGTTTACTAGCAAAACATCTCATATTTTTTAACAGCCTATGCCTAAAAGGAATCCTTAGGGCCAAACTTCCTCAGACCTTCCTTTCAACTCTTCCTCCCTTTTCCAAACTGTGAGCCAGGCTTTTTCTCAATGTTTTGACACTCTGCCCTAACCACACTTTCATTTTGAACCAACCTTATCCTTGGGTTTTATTCTGTTGGTTTTGGATCCCTGGGTTTTATTCTGTTGGTTTTGGGAACTGTTTCTTCCATCATTGTTAACCTGTAAGTAAAATGCTCCCCTTACTTTTTTACCCCCCCTCCCCTAACTCCGCAAAGATAATATAAGAAAGGTTATGACTCCCTATCCTGTCTCATACAACACATTTCACTGCGTTTGATCCAGGAAAATTACTGTCTCCCTGGCTCTTGTCAGAACACAAAACATTCTTCATACTGTGAAACTTACAGTTTGGGCACACTGTTCCACATTTTCTACATGATAGACTGTTAGCTGAAGTAGCATGTATCTGAAGAAATAAGGATGATATGGTACCTTGAATAGGAAGTTACATTAAAATGCTTCCTAGTACTTCTCTTTATTGTCAAAGCCAATATTTTCTTTTTTTTTTTTTCAAGTGAAAAATGCCACCCTTGTCATAAGGATCGGTCCACTAAACTCACTTCAAGGATGTCAAGTGTGAACAGAGTGTTTCTGAAGCTTAAACAGAGTGTGACCAAGCTGGGTGCTTGAGGAAAAAAAATCTTTGACTGATGACAAATCTGGCTCCATGGTGCTTCTAATATTCTCAAATGCATACCCTAGATTCCTTCTGACTATGCGTTTGAGTTAAATTGAATTGGTGTATCTTCCACTCTGGTACCTCTGCCCATAGTAGACACTAGACCAAATTCCTCCCTGTGTAGCCACACTGATTTCTGTTGTCTACAATCAAGGTGCAAACTATACCATCAATAGCAGCATGCCATTTGTTACAGATATCATTTTAGTCCAGGTTCATCTCTCCGCTATGCCTGTGAAGATAAGTTCAGTAGCCTTGACGCTGCAAGTCATCGTGTGGTACTTAGCAGGAAATGCAAATTTGTAATGCTCCAGGACTAATCCAAATCAGGCACACACATAAGCCTCCCCCTACCCCACCCCACTCCCCAAGGAAACAACACACAACACACAGCCCCCTAACCTGTACCTGTGCTGTGAAGAATAAAGCCCAAGGGCAAAGAGATCTTACAGTGCCTTTGATTCTGCAGCATGTGATGACTGCTGTTAATTGTGGTGTGGGCAAATGACATCTGTTCTGTTAGCCAACAAGAGGCAAGTTGTTTATGTCCTTAGAAATAAAGCAAGCATGTAGCCTTATGTCCAGGACAAAATAAAACTTCAAACAAATGGGGACATTCATAAAATTCCCACTAATAATAATGATGATAAGTATTCTAACAAAATTCTGTTCTTGGATCATAATGGAGAACAAACAGCAATATAGCTGGAGGTATTGGGGGGGGGGGAATAAAAATCGAAGGACCTGACTGAGAAAAATTAAAGAATTACTTTTAGACGGGATAACAGAGCAAGCAGGAAAGCTCTGGAAAATTAGAGATAAGTAAGATAAGTAAGAGACTGATTAGAAGCTTTCACCTCCATGACCAGAGAAGTTACCCACCTTTGTGTTACTCAGCCTGCTTCCAACTTGTGCTGCACTTGTGGATGCCTGCACTCAAATTGCTTTGCAGTAATTATTTTCCAATATCTACAGCAGCAACCCTGCAGCCTGAGCAATCTTTGTCCTTAGATGTCTTCAGGCACTCCCAGATACCCTGTTCATAGGCTTCCTGTGTTTACAGCTGTGTGTACAGCACACAAGAAGAGAAAAGCATAGGCACAGTCTGTGTAAGGCTGTAGATACAGCCCACCTGAGAAATTATCCATACTCTGAACATAGGAAGGATTTTAACTAAAAAAACCTACAAGGATATAGAGAAAAGCAATGGTGTGACTACAACTTCCAGTCTTTTTTATTTTTAATGCCAACTGCACTGTCTCCCAAATTCATGGATTTTCCCAAAGGAAATATGTCCCACTTGCCTCAAGGGATAGGAAATTAAATGCTCTTCAGCTCATGAGACTGAAAGAAAAGGAAGCTACTGTGAACCTGTTGTGGAAGGAGGCTATCAGTCACCATCAGAAGAGAACTCTTAAATTTTTAGTCTTGTGATTTTCTGATGATCCTTTTTAGAGATGAGCTGTAGGATATTATATTTGTGTCTTCCAACCTGGTGGTCAACTCTGCATCATCAAATGAAGTGGTGTAGCTACAGCTCATTAGGGACACTAACAACACCTGTAGCTATGTCAGTAGGCAGTTACTCGAAATCTTGTGCAGAGTTTTCTGTTGTTGCTTTAGACCGTGTTTAAATATCCCAGATGTGAGACAAGCTGTGTATCTCTGCTCCGATGAGACTGGGTGGGCAAAATGAGAACCTTTTAAAGATTTGGAAGTTGCAGATTTTATTAATGAAAATGAAGAAAGGGCAGCAGTTGTGACATCCAAATTTGGACTGCAATGATTTGGTTCTTCCCTGATGCCTCTGACTCATTTTTTTTCTTTCATTTTCTTTCTTTCCTACAAGATAAACTATTAAAATTATAGACATCATAACATTCTGAATGTATTTCAATTTTATTGACTCCCTTTAGAAACTATAAAAGAAAGGTTGTTCCAGATTTTTGACATGGCTATGTGCCAGCCAGTGCAAATGCATGAATGATGTTGTCATGTTAGTGAGTCAAAATGGCCATTGCCATATAATTTTTGCTGTCTATGCTGTAACCCCAGGAGCTGCAGCTTGGCAAGTTACTTTCAGTAGTGTGGGCAAGTTAGTCTATGGATTTTCTTCTGACAGCAAAGCTTGTTTCTGATTATCGTGTTATTTCTTTGTCAAATAGATTCAGATTTAACACATTTGAGATTCATGTTTAATGAAATCTCATTTGGCCATTTTACTGTGTTAATACGTCAGCAATTAAGACCCTTTTTCTGGCTTGGCCTTAGCATCTTGAGGGAAGTTTCTAAGGAAGAGAGTTTGAGTGCAAAATTGTGGCATATTGGCAAGTGGCATCTTCAGCAAGAACAGCATAACACTCTAGCTGTTGTACCAGGGTAGACAAACCAGGTAGCAGACATACCTTTAAAGCACAGCCAGAGCCAAATAGTTGTAAGCAGAGGGAAGAATGCTTCATTCTCCAGTTCACCAACGAATATATGTAGGAGTGGGAAGGGAAGGAAAGGAAGACAGAAGGAAAAAAGTGTTTGGGGGATTTCTGAATAAAATTGGTCTTAAAAAGCGTTATAAATTGAGGAGGAGAAAACTTTGAGAGAGGAATGTGTGCTGACCTCTTTGTTGCCTTTGCCAGCAGACATAAATATGAAAGCTGTCAGTCTTTTATGTTCTGAGAAATTCATAAAGAATAATCCAACCAATGTCAGCACTTAATTATATGATACATCCAATTACAGATAAAATAATAGCATAAGAGGTTTTGTGCCAAAGGAAAAAAAGCTGCTGTTTTGAAGAGAGGCTGCCTTGTTGTCTGAAGTTTTGGAGATGAACTAGAGTAATAGGCATGGACACATCCCTGCGGTAGTTTTCATGTAATTGTATGCACAAAAAGGGAAGCTAAACCATCTCTTTATTGCTGGTAATAGGTACCAATGAATGCATTTTAAAAATTGTCATTCTGTCAGAGTCAAACAAGTGTCCAAATATTAATGGATTCTAATTTTTCCTACCTTTCACTGAATATCTCGATACATTTGTGAAAGCACACAGTAAAAGTAGCATAAATCACGTTGCACATTATTCTACTTGTCTGTGATACATCTCAGCACAGATCTACACCCCTTTCCCTGTGTGACCCTACCTATAAACATAGTTTCTAGGTCGCTGCTTCTGGCAAATGCATGGGTGTGTATGAATTAATAGAAGTAGGAAGCATTTTTGGAAGCCAGGAAAGTGACATTGAACTAGATCTGCAAGCTGAGATATCGGCGTGAGGGGCTGCTACAGCAGTCTGAAATTGTAACTTTCGTATATTGCAGGAATGTGAAGAAAGATCAGGCAGTGGCCAGCCACTACCAGTGAAATCACAGATGAATTTAAAAAATCCTGTCCCTGTATCCAAAACTTAAATTGCAGTAAATTACTTCCTCAGTATAAATTAAATAAAAGCTTTCCCTGTGTCAGGTGACTTGGAGGACAGATTTGCAAGATTTGTTTTATTCACAGGTTTTCCCGCATTTAGCAGGTGCTATTGAGGAAGTCATTGCCCCTCCCAGTGTTCTATTTTATCCATATTAGGAGGAGATTCGTTTACTTTTCAAAACACTGTATTCTTATGAGAATTATAAGATATTTTCCAATTTGGTCCTGTATTCTTAAGGGAAGTTTCTGAGGAAGAAAGTCCAAGTGCAATATCATGGTAATTATGAGAATATAATATAAGAAATTCTTCAATTATAAGAATAAAGAGCAAGGTAGTGGTATTGACAGTGCTTCTAAAAATTGCTGCATTTTTTTCATTTCCTGTAATTTTGTTTCTTCAGTGCATGAAAAAAACCATATTCTCTAAACTTTTCTTTCCTCAGTCATAATGCAATTGACTGCAATGAAACTAGACTTCACTGGAAGATATTATTCGGTGTGAGTTAGTGTGGCAAATCTCACTCTTGCTTACTCAGTCATTCTAAATCATGTTTTTCATCTATTTTAACATCCAGACTCTAAACCACACAGACATGGAAAAACAGAAAGGTAAGTTATCTGAAATCCCTTTTACTACTTTTTTTTTTTACAAAACCAGTGTTTTAGCTGAATATCCCTTTAGACACTTATTAGCTGTTGCAAACTGGTAAGGGGCAACTTAAGCTGGAAATATTTTTGGAACATTTAGATAGTGTTATTTAAAGTACATTAAAGTATGTATGACTGACACCTACTCTAACCAATTGCTCATATCTCTCTTTATATTCTTGCTTTTTATTATATGTGACAAGATTTATAGACCCTGTCTGCTGCCATTAGGCTCTGGAGCATTGTTTTACTAGATATACACAAACAGCATGTTGCTAATTTTTATCTTTTCTTTTTCTCCTTTACAGTCTATTATTTTGTAGGACAACATCCTGAAAAGTAAACTGGTATTACTGGGGCCCCACCCAGCCTTCAGCATCTCAAATTCAGTGAAAACTCAATGCACTTAATTGTGATTTGTATCTGCTAATTTCCATCTGTTATATTTTTTTTCTGAAGAGAAATGCCTTTTTAAAACACAGTTGCCTTAGACAGTATGCAGTAAAGTAGTTGGTTTTGCTTTACTAATTGGGAGATTTAAATTACTTTATTGCATGTTTAGCTTGTTTACTTCTTTTAACAAATATGGCCAAACTTTTTGGATATTCATTACACCTTTTCTGGTTGTTTTCTGTATTTACTACCTTTGCAGTGACAATGTTTCCTACTCCTTCAAAGTTCAAATCCAGTAATTTTTAAAGGAATAATGCACGTATCTACACCTGTGAAATATCAATTGGTAATACCTGTTTCTATGACTGTGCTGCCATCATACCCACAATATGGATGGTATCTAGGATGAGGAAGGAAGAAAAACCAGTATGCATCAGCTACTATACAGCTGTTGTTACCAAACAATGATTGGGCATATCAAGGATATTTTGAAAGTGAAAATGTCTCTGCTTCAATCTGCGGTAAACTTCGAGCCCTGAGCACACTGACTATCTCTTTTTTGACTCCATGCGAAGGTGTAGTGGAAGATTGAAGCTGTTTAAATGTTAGACAAGAAAGCCTTGTTATGAGGTACAAGTGCTGCATCAACAGGAAAGACAATTCAGTCAATGGAGACAACTCAGCTCTTTGACTTTGGCCAAGTTACCCCCCTGTATCAAAATGAATGTGAAGGTAAAAAAGCAATAAAAAGCTAGGTTTCTTTTCCTGGAGTTGTGAAAAGAAAGTCCAAGACATATTTTCTGTGACAACAGATTTTTGTTCCTGGTGGGTGATGATTGTGTGATCTGTGTTTTTTCTGAAGAAATCTTTACTTACACCCTCACAAGAAATGCAAACAACATGTTTGGGAATTTGGCACAAAATAGACCTTTCTATCCCTGTTTCTTCAAATTCCACTATCTAGGATCCAGCAGTCACTCCTGAATGCTACTCTTCATCTAGCTGAAGTCTACTTCAGTTAAAAACAAAAGATGTCATTAAAATACTTTCAGTGATGGGGCTATTAGAACAAGATTTGTTCTAAGTATGTATACAAATGCTTCCAAAAACCAGAGTATTTGCTCTTGGAATTTCATCTACCAGGGTGGGAAAGGAGAGCATAATGAGTTGTTGCATCTGTGATAAAGAAGTGCAACAACTCTGCTGTGTACAGAGCATTAGCACACTGCACAGTGTCCTCCAATCAATGGAAATCATATTTTTTGGACTATAAGAGAGCTTTTTTTTTTTTTTCAGAGTCACCTCTCTCATAATTATAGCCCATGAGTTTGGGCAGGTTTTTTGATGCATGCTAAGCAGCTCCTATGTATAGGTGGGGGTGAAATCTTTCTGTTTCCAAATTAAAATCTGATGAGAGATACAGTTAATTAAGTTTATACTCTGAGTCACCAGTGCCCCATCTTTGATTTGTGTTCAATGGTTTCATACTTTTTTTACAAAGCGAATACATTTTTTTTCTTTAAAATCCCTTTATTTTCATCAGTACTTTTTTCCTGCTTTCATTTGCAAACCAATTGTTCTCTCAGCTGGGATATATTTTTTCCAATGATATGCAGTTAACTGTGCTTTTCATATCTTTCAAAACTTCCCAGATTTTCTACATATTCTCCCTTAATGCTGAAACCTTTTGGTGAACTTCCTAACAAGCTTCCTTCTAATGTTCCAGATGCACTTGAGAAGGTATTAGCCTGACAGTTTCTTTAGATTTGATCCAAAACCTTTCTAAATCACTGAAAAGATTTCTAAAGATTGTGTTCTTCCTGATTTCTTTACAACTTCATGAAAATTCAAATTTTGCATAAATTTTGCATGTCTTGTGCCTGAATGTCATGAATATTGCCCAGCTGTATTTTAGGCTGTATTGGTTTCTGGTTTGATCAGTGTTAGAGAATTTGACATCGAGAAGTTTTTTCACAGTTTCTTGAGCAAGTTGCTTGTTGTTCAAAGGATGTGGACCTTGCTCTTCTCTCTAAAGATAACTAGTTTTTTTGCAGGTATATTCTTCTGTACTAAAATGTCAGAGCAACAGGTATAAACCTTGGAGGTGGGATTTTATGTGCACTTGAAAATGACAAATTTAGTGCATTTTTTTCTGACAAGGGTGTCAGCACAACTATTGCTGTCCACGTGGTTATCGAACTGGTACTGATGGTCTCTCAGTTCAAAAGCTACAGAAATGTTGATCTCAAGAGGAACAGCCAACATCCAACAAAAAAATGGTTTTTGTCTACGTATCAGTTATGTCACCAGAGAAGGATCTTTCTTTTGTAAAATAGTACTGACTAACTGGATATAGAAAAAGGTAAATGGATGAGGGTTAAAGGTGGAGGAGATAAGCAACATTATTATATATTCCAAATAACTGTTTTGGAAATGATTGGAAATCCAACTGATTGGAAAGGTTGATCTTGGTGAGGGCTGAGAAGGAACAGAGAGAGGTTAAATTAGACCACTTTCAAAAATCCTGTGCTTGAGTTTTGCTTATGTAGACTTTAAAATCTTCACTTTGGGGATCCATCATACTGCTAAAGTACCAAGTGCATTGCTGGTACTACCTACATTATTACTCTTCTTCCTTTACATTTACTGACCATTCACAGTTAGTTGAAAACTAGTATTTTTAGATGAGATGTAACCTAACCCAGTGCAATGGGGTTTATCTTCTATGGTCTCCTTCATTTTTGCTTATTTACGTTATAAACTCTTTGGGAATAGAATTATTATACAACATACTTTTACAGAATTTTGCACAACTATATTTTAAAAGTGCTTATGGTAGAAATTTTTTATGGTTAGGGTAGTGAAACACTGGAAGAGGTTTCCCAGAGAGGTTATAGGTGCCCCATGCTTGGAAACATTCAAGGTCAGGCTGGATGGGGCTCTGAGCAACCTGATCTAGTTGAAGATGTCCCTGTTCACTGCAAGGGTGTTGGACTAGGTGACCTTTAAAGGTCCCTTCCAACCCAAACCATTCTATGATTCTATGTTTCTATGGTATTATGTTGGTATTATTAAAGTACAAGTAATTAATCCTAAAGAATAATACCTGTAATAATGCCGTAGTTTAATGCTAACATTTTTGTATGAGTAAGTAATATTTTAAGTCCTTTTTTCCCCAAGAATGAAAAACTAAAGTTCATTATTGCTGCATTTCATACTTCACATCATCCCTAAGAAGCTACGACTTTTTGTTATCCTCATGTTTCATTAGTTCTAGGTGTGGAAGCAAAGAAAGTAGAGGATTTCCACCCTTTCACTACCTTGAACTAGTTGCTTATTGTCATGAGTCCTTTGTATATTTTAAATGGGTAACTGTCGCAGAGTCTTAAAGTGGATCATGGAAAGGACTATATGCATGGAAAAGACTATATGGCAGCTAGCCTTAGAAAATCTACGAATGAACATACAAATAGACAAGTGTAAGCAACAAAATAGACAGGTGGGAGTTTAATGGGCCATTAAAATAAACCTTTAGGCCAAAACCGAACTACAAGAAACAGATGCAAGCTCCAAAGATTCACAAATGATAAGCACAATATCATTTAGCAACTACATCAAATATACATAATCTTGTTCCTCTGCCAAAAGCTCCCAACAGACTGTTCTAGTTCCCTACAGGAGACAGCAATGATACCAAAACAATTGGAAGGATAGAAAAAGAGCTTTGTTCCATTAAAAAGAGTTTTTCAGTTCCTGTCCAAGGCTATATGGAGTTGGGTGTCCAATAAATGAAGAGACCTAAAAAGGTAACTGAAAAGCTCTTCAACTCGTCTTCTCTATTCTTGTCTCGGGAAAAAATATATTTTACAATTAATCTAGCCAGATGAAGTTTACCAATAGAAGAAAAAAGGAATAGCAAGGTCTAATACTGAACACTACTTTTGGAGAAACAGAAAAGGAAGTCCTTTTGGAGCAATCTACTTGACTCAGTGTTTCTATATATATTTTGCATTTCCCTCCACATCATTCTGCCATGGTTCAGTATCCCAGGTATGCCTGTTGATGGTCTCACTCTTGGATACAGGGTACTGAATTTGATATTGTCTTTGCTGATTAGACTCATCAGCTGGAACATGGAATCTCAAAATCATAGAATAGTTTCATCTATAATGTACATCTACAATAGTTCATCTACAATCATACAATAGTTTCATCATCAATAGTTTTCATCTACCCCTTTGCCATTGGGCGGGAACATCTTTCACTAGATCAGGTTGATAAAAGCCATGTCCAAGACTGGAACTTGGCTGCAGTCTTCTGGGAGATGTGGTATGTATGTATTATCATAGAAACTGTGTTTACACTGTAGGAGAAAAACTTGTTCCAAACTAGAAGTGAGTAAGCTGATCTAGTTAAATTATGTTAAAAATTAGTGAAGAAAAGACATCTTAGGTTAAAATTCTAAATTCTAATTATCTCTAAACCTAAGTTTAACCTGCTAACTCAAAATAAAGCCCAGGTGTCTCATCTTCACTGCTATTTTAACCAAGTTTATCTAGGTGAAGATCACATAGATTTTCCCTTTTTTTAATTACTGTACTGGAATACCCCTAGCCTACACTGTAGGTGTGCCAGCTTTTAAATATTTATGAAAATAATACCAGCTGAATTGCTTTGTATTATGACAGGCATAATAGCTTGTACTCATTGCCATAAATGTATGCATAAAACTCTTCATGTAAAAAAAAAGTTCCCCTTGATGATAAATAGGTTTTGAAAATCTATTCAAAAGCCAGGCTGATCCATTTCAAATACTGATATTTTAAAAGGGCATTTAATCTACTGCATGTAACTGAAATACTATATAAGGTGAAGAGAAATATTAAATGTAAAGGGGTTTGTGAAGAGTTTCACTGAAATCCTAAAGACACAATAATATGAGGCACACACAAGGATGTTACTGAACAAATACTGTTCAGATATCGTGGGTGAATAGTATCTCATGCTATTCACATTTTCTTTCTTTCATTGTTTTGTTAGTTTAATCATGTGAATGATTAAAGATGGGTGAAAAACAATATTGCAAATCTGCAAGTTCCATAAATCACAATATATTTAAAAGAGAAAATAATACTCACTTCTGTGCAAAATGCAAAGGCTACAAAATCAGGTCATTACACATGATAACTTTTGAAAGCTATGCTACGGAATAATTTCCAGGTAGAATATTTCAAAGTTTGTGAAGAAGGTCAGCTTGATAGTGCATAGTTTTCTTATGTCTCTGCTCATGCACATAAATCTTCACACTCTAGGTCAAATCCCATGAGTGATCTAGGCAACCTAGATTAAGAACCTAAGCACAAATTACAGTCTTCAAATCTCCCATTCAACTGCTGTATAAAACTGGAGTGCTAAAATAATGTTTCCATACCTCTTTTCTTTTGGCATATTTTCTAGGGACCTGGGGTTTTCATCTGTTTTCTCAGAACTACCCCAGTTTTGACAGAGTTGAGGGTTTTTCTCTGTAACCCAAGTCATGGGTATGCCCAGCTGGCATCTCTAAAGTAATTATTCCTTTAACTGTTCTGTAATCCCATGAGAAGCTTGTAATACATCTAACCTCTCTAACATTAGAAAATGCAGTTATACTTCTGTATTTTGCAATCATTAGGTACGTTTCTTCGGGCAGATCTTGCACCTCATGGTGGCCAGCTCTGCTCATTGCACCACCTAAGAAAAATTCCTCTGATTTCAGTGGAAACTTATCCTACAGGGCTGAATCCAGAGATTAAGGAAGCCAACAGGATATTTTCCATCAGCTCTACATGGTTTTATGCCTGGCTTATAACTTTTGGGTCTTCATGATATATGTGTGACTGACAGACCTCTTTTGTGAGATTTGAACAGCCCCCGCAGTCAGCCAGGTGCTTCTGGAGGTCACTGTGTCCACAAGACAGACTTATCCACCAACCAGATACTGAAGAGAAACGCCCTATTGACTAAGCATTCAAAATTCTCACCTGTAAGTAATTTTTTTTCCCCCAAGAGTCCCAGAGGACTTTCTCCAAGGACCTGGTGGGAAGAGGTAGTAGAGATAATCCAAAAAGTGATGAAAGCACTTTCTGAGGATGTAGTAAACTCAAATACCATCCCTGATGGTGCAGGGATTGCATGCACCATCTCATGCACCAGTATATGTTAGGGGCCACCCAACTAAAAAACAGCTTGGGAGAAATGGACCTGGGGATCCTGGTGGACACCAAGTTGAGCATAAACCAGTGATGTGGCCTTGCGGCAAAGAAGGCTAATGGTATCCTGGGATGCACTTGGAGAAGTGCAGAAACCAGCAGGTCGAGGAAGGTGATACTTTCCCTCTGATCAGCACTGATGAGACCACACACAGAGTACTGGGTTCCACAATACGAGAGAGACATGGATGTATGGAAGATAGTCCAGTGAAGAGCCACAAAAATGACTAAGGGACTAGAAATCTCTCTTGTGAGGAAAGGCTGAGAGAGCTGGAACTGTTCAGCCTGGAGAAGAGAAGGCTCAGGGGGATTTCATCAATATCTATAAATAACTGAAGGGCGAGTGCAAAGAAGAGGGATCCAGGCTCTTTTCAGTGGTGCCCAGTGACAGGACCAGAGGCAATGGACACAAACTAAAACACAGGAGGTTCCTTCTGTACATCAGGAAACACTTCTTTACTGTGAGGGTGGCTGAGAACTGGCATAGGTTGCCCAGAGAGGATGTGGAGTCTCCATCCTTGGAGATATTCAAAAGCCATGAGGACATGGTCCTGGATAATCAGCTCTAGGTGGCCCTGCCTGAGCAGGGGTGTTGGACTAGATGACCTCCAGAGTTCCCTTCCAATCTCAACCCTTCTGTGATGCTGCAATTCTGTGATATCTGTGAGGAAGGGACTGCAAACCACTGTGGTGCAACCCCACTCCAAGGGGTAGGCTGTTTTATGTGCAGGAAATGTCTCCTCCATTTTCTACATTGTGTTAAAAAAAGAAAAATTATTGTCTGTCAAAGAAAAAGCAGATTGGACAATGGCAGAACTCATCACTGGGCACCACAGAATGTCAATTTGGGCTATAGGGAGTGGAAGGGCTCCCCAGCTTTTGGTGAGTTCAGTGCAGGGCTAAAAGAGTATGTCAGTGCTGGACAAAACTGTGAAACCTACTCGCACAAATAAACACAAGTTTCATCACTGCGATGATAGCTGAATATTCCTACAGATTTTTCATCTTAATATTAGTATTTCCTTGCCTTCCCTAACATCCTTTGGGAATCCTTTAGAAAAATGCATTTGCCCTTTAGCATCACCTGATACCTTTGCAGTAATCTTGCAGTGACCTTTCTCCCACTTAACTGGAATATTTAAAACTGCCCAGACTACCATGTTGTCTTGCTAAGCAGAATTAAGGGAAGAAAAATAGCACTTAACCTTGTTTAGAGAAGTGAGATATATTTCAGACTAGAGGATAAGACCCAGTCTATAATAGATGTAGTCAGGCTTGTACATACTCAGTCTAGAGTTAAAAACAACAGTAAGCTCTCCTTAGAGTAGTGCGTCTCTGTGCTTTAAAGTGCTATCAGTGCTGACAAGGGGAAGCATTCTCAGGGATTAACAGCTAAGGTGCTACAAAAATAGCTGTTCCAAATATACAATTAATTTTTTAGGCATACAGACCTATGTTTAAACTACTGTATTCTTTATGATTTTTGCAAACCGTATTTGTGAGAAAATGTGCTTACTTTTAAATAAAATCCAAGCATCGCTTTTATTTTGTTTTAAAAAATTGAGATAATCTTTATGAGTCCCTTCCACCTAGAGATATTCTATATTCTATGAGATTTTTAATTTAATCTGTAGGTTTTTAAAGAAACAACCTAATTTTTAACTGTAATCTTGACTGATAAGTGAACAGGTTGTTGAGCAAGTAAACAAAGACACAAAAAAACAAAGGAAGACTGTGTGTGAAACAAGATGTAGTGTTAGTAAGATCACCACCTGAGTACATAACTCTCAACTTGTCTCACAGGAGGAAAAATGTAAAATGTTTCCCTTTGCTGTCTTCAAAAAAAAAAACCCCTGCTTCTCTACCTTTACAAACATACATACTCACATGCACACACACACATACACACACATATACAGGAACCCCTGTAATATTTGGGGTTGTTCTTAAGTCTCTTACTTTTACATCAGCTCAGAAAATTTTGTGTTTCTGATCATTAGTAAGGGCAATAATATTTATCTCTTAAAATCCCTTTCGAGTACATGCTCTCTCTTTCACACCTTTAAGCATGCAAACACATGCACAGCATGTAAGCAGGAAGAAAGAATGAGACAAAAAAAGAATTAAGTTGCCTTACTAAGCTGAATTTCCAGCTCATCTATTTATAGCAAGAGTAGGGCATAAGCTAAATAGCATTATGCAGGTTTATGCAAATTATTTAGGATGAAAGGGGAGTGCAGGTGACGAGAAAACAAATATAGCATTGAAGGCCACTGGAAATCCGCCTTAATGTTGAGCAGTGGTCTGACTAAAGGATAGTAAACATAGCACAACATAAAGTTGTCTTTTTACTTTTGATACCCAGCAGCTGTTATCTTAAAGAGGAGGGTAGCTCCATCTTGAGGGTTTAAATTCAAAATAGATCCAGTAACGTATGTGCTGTTAATTTGACCTAATGAGTTGTTGCTAGTTGCAAGACTTACATGAAGAATCCCATTACATATAAAACAGAGGGGATCTTGGCCCTTGGTGGAGATCAAGTGAACAGCAGTTTAGTATCCAATACATGCTGTTTCTGGGTATGTTGGTCTTTGCAAGGGGGTGTTAAAGGAGGTAAATCTCTAGTGTCTTCTGTGACTTAGCCTTCTGTAACAAGCTTATCTGTCTATTTAAGAAACATCATTAAGATTTTTATTTAAAAATCCACTGGTTTTGGAGATTGTTTCCTTGGGTTTACAAAAAAAGCAAAAAACTCTAGCTGTATTCACTTCAGTGATGAAGTGCAAATGCTAACTGACAGAGAACACACTGGTTGTAGTATGCTATGTCTTGAATCTATTGTTACCTTCATACTTATCATCAGAAAACACTAAAATTAGTACAAAAGAGCAATTTCTTCCTCCAGTGGGAACTGACTATGAATATATTATTTTTTGTTGTTGTTATTAAATTGATATTGTCAGTCTACTTTTCACTCTTTGACAGGAGGCTGTGAAATGAAATATGCAGGCTTTTAGAACACTTACTCAAGAAAAACTCCCAGATTAAGTCAATGTGGAGTTCTGCCCAAATGAGAAGTTCAGAAGAGAGCCTCATGTCTGGTGCTTGAGGAAGCCACTTACAGAACTGCTAATGAGTGCACTGTGATGGAAAGTCATAACAGAGCATGTCCTGAATATTACCAAGAGTGAAAACTTGACAAAACAAAAAATATATATGGGATAAAAAAAATCATAAGCAATGAAAGCATTCATTTAAAACAAAAAAAAAAAAGGGAAAAAAATCTGTTTACTAAACTTTCAGTTTGCAAATAATAATAATACCATGCTTTAGCACAATTGATCCAAGTATATGTGTGCAGTCTAACTTACAGATGAGCAAAATAAGAGGAGACCATATCTGGTGAATATGAATTACTATTTAATGTATATTTTTAAAAAATGGATGTATCAGAAATATGGCTAGGAGTGAACTGTGGAATTCAGGTATAATTTCTGTCTTTATTCTTGCTTACATCTTGGCTTTTCTTTTTCAAGGAATCACACTAAGCAAAATGCTTGTCCTTACACACACTCTGAAATACATCTAAACTACATTACATTAGGTAAACAAGAATGCTATAGGCTCTGAACAGAGCCATGCTTTTACCTTAGAAAATGGCAATAGGAATATAAAGAGTAACGGAAACCTTCCTTGGGAAATAAGCACAGTTATAATATCAGGGCTAATATAGCTGCAGTGGATATCAAAAATTCCCTTGATTTCATGGAACAGGATCAGAGCTGTGTAATGTTGTCAAACACTGCCAGCACCCTGATGCTAGGCATTCGCAGAACTCCTAAAATGAGAATTTAATGTGTGACATGGAAGCAAGGAGATTTAAAAATATTTTCTTCCAAGTGGTCTCAATTTTACTGAGTATGTTTTTATAGCTAAGGAATTTTTAAAAATACCTTCGTCAATCAGATCACCTGCATAACAGAAATTGCTACCAAATCTGCTGACTGGTTTGGGAAATCTTCATAGTTCTGTTGCATGGATGAGTATTGAGATGTTGGGGAATAAGAGACAATAATACTGAGATGTTGGCTCAGAAAAGCTCTGTTAACGAAGCTAACCAGGAAAGATAAAATAATAGCTTTACTGAAGCAAACAATCAAACACAACTGCTTGGGTTATATGCTGGCCTTGGATGTGAATGTGATTCTGAAGACATGTTGAAAGATCTGCCTCACTGAAAGGAAAAAAGGGAAAAGCTTGTCAGCTGCTGCAAACTAATGTGATATTTCTACTCTCTAGACTGCAATGCAAAGATCCCAAAGCAGCCCCGAAAAAGCTGTCTCCAGACCTGGTTAGTGCACAACCATCTAAACATAATAGGAAACCTGAGCTGGTAAGTTCTGACACAAGTGCAAAGCCATGTAATATGCAGCTATATGGGTTTCAGTAACTGATCTGGTACCTCTGTATGAAGCTGCATTGCACTGTGCGGGTGTACCAGAACGTTCATAGCCACCTCAGAAGTAGCGCATCATACCTTCTTGTGCACTATTCTCCACTGAAAAAGAATAGGCTAACTTACACATCTAAAATGAAATAACAAAAGTAGATGGTGCAAGTGCTGTGTACATTTTGCAGGTGGTTTGTGATTTCTTCTTTTGCTGTTGTTTTTTTTAATGAATATATATTACTGTTGTATAACCCTTGCAAAGTATGAAACAAACTGTTTTGAAGAAGCTTTGAAGCCTTTCCTGTGTCATTTCCATGCTGTTAACTGTCCACAGGCTCATGAATGCAAAATCCTGACATTTCTCTGAGCTAACAGGGAGGATGAAGTAGGGAGTGGTGAGACAGAAGCATGGTCAAATGGGGTGTGGTATTTGTGGAAGCTCCTGAGAATTGTGACTTACTAGAGATCATAAAAGAAACAGTCAATTAATTCCTTATAAAAATGCACCAACCCCCTTTCCTGAAATTTTGCCTATATAATAGTCTTTAGATGGCTCTAATTTTAGATGAAGAATAGATAAATCAGAGTTGATGCAGTACTGATGGAGGAAATTAATGACTTTTCAAAAGCTGGAAGGATGCAGCTGACCTGCTATAAAACCCTGCTGGCTGAAAAGCACTTTGCTTGCCCACTGGAGAGATTCATTAGTATTAATATAGAAGTTTAGTAGGTCACGGAAGTCTTATGCTCTCTTGGAAGGCTTAGAATAGAAGAGAGAGGTAAAGGATTCAAATGCTCTTAATGTCTGTACTCTCTGCTCAAAAAAGGACTGGAGAAAACCCATCCCCATTGTCTGTTGGCAAACTAGCCACTTCAACCAAATCTCCTAATTGTTTCAGCAGCAGTCTTGTCTGACAAGTGACTTGAGGTCAAGAGCTTAATGTAATTTTCTCCTCATTTGACTTTTTTTTTCTCTACTAGATTACACAATTAAATAGACTTCCATACAGATAGAATTGTTATTAAAATAGTCTGAGTGCAAAACCACTGTGTGGTCCAAAGGAAACTGTGTGAGCAAAAGTGCTGTTGTTAGACCTGAGCAGGAACAAAGGCACAGGTTTGTCATTGAGTGATTAGTGTTATAACCTAAATTTAGCCTTGAAGGACTCAACTCTGTTCTGGGTGCCTTAGGTAATTGCTTATCTTTTAAAATTGGTTCTTGTATGAAGAAGCACAAAGGAGATGTTTAAACTGAGAAGTTGCTTTGGAGAACAGTGCTGAGGTTAAACGTTAATGTTTCCTAATGACTGAACTTGTAGGTGTTCTAAGGCTTTCACTTACTCTCCCTGGGCAAAGTTTATTTCAGCTCTGTAGCAAAACCTCTTTAGTTAGGTGAATTTAAACTTGCAGCTAAAGTTGTTTAACTGTGGAAGTGGTATATATCAGAACTGTTTCATTTGATCTTCATCAGAATGCATGCAACATAAATCAAACTTTAAAATCACAATTAATTTTAAGGAACAGTTATTACGATGCTCATGGAATCCATTCAAACAACATTTCAGTATCCTTACAGAAATCTAGTTTATATTTCTTGAAATAGGAATGTGAATGGAATTCCCATACTGATTCCAAATGAATTCTGTGCATGATTTGGAAAAACATATCTTCACTTCTGCCAATCCTTGGCTTTCCTCAAAGTCTAGAAAAAAATGTTGAATATATTTAAGAGATCCATGAGAGGAGGAAAACGCTTTGTTGAATTTTTGTGTGTAAGCCTGGCCATTCCTACCATTCTCTGCACGACCTCTTCTGTCCTGCCCATGTCACTACTTTTCCCTCTTGAGATACATTTCTGTGGTGGCATTAACAAGCTGTGTCTGCTACAATGAGTCTGCAGAAATTTCTCAATAGCTTTATGCAGAGTCCTTGCTCTTACTCTCAGAGGGGCTGAGGAGAAAAAAGATTTCTATCCCTGTCTCAGATAATAGATCATAGCATTCTGTTACAAGAAGGCAATACTAAATGTGGATAAAAGATTAAGATCTTTGAAATCCTTGCTTAGATAAAAATTAATCTAAGACAAAAATTCTATTGATGACAAAATTTGATTAAGCTTAATTCTAAAATTTTCATGAATCTGAAAAGCTCTAGTTCTATGAAAAGTATTGCTTCCAAAGACGATCTTCAGCCAATGCATCAGGCATTGAGGGCCTGAAACTGTTGGAGGTGAGGAGATACAAAACACACATGCTGAGTTCAGTAAAGTAAAACAAGATGGACAGTGAAAAATAAATAATTATTAAATAGATAATCTATATGCACAAAGTAAATAAAAACAGATGTTCTGAAACTCTGAGTAGTGTTTTAATTTGAGACTACTGCTAAGGTCTAGTAAAAGGTAGAGAGACCTCTGCTTAATGTAACCTAGATCATATACTGCCCAACTCTGCATGAAGAACTGTTTTCCACTTCCAGTGACTCAAACAACCAAGTCATCTTGCCTCTTAGGAAAAGGTTGAAAAAACAGATAGGTTTTGCAATGCAAAAAGTGATAAAGCTGGACTCTAATCGCCCTTTCCTGTCAGTACTGTTTATTCCCAGAGTACTCTCTGGTTACACTCGCAAGAGCGTTCAACAGGAAGAGCTGGCTTGGATCTGGCCAACCACATATCTTCCTTAGAAATGAGCCAGAAGTCCACTACAGACCACAAAGTGCTGTTCACAGTTCACAAAACCCCAACCAGCCTGTTGTCACGTGCAGCAGGTAAGTTTGGTCAGAAAACACAACATTGTATCAAGTGCATTCCAGCAGTTTTATAGCTGGTTATTTGCTTTAATGAGATGCCTGTTTCAGACAAAGTTTCTGAGGTTTCTTCTTTATATTTGTGACATCAGGTGGTAAACATGGGACTCTTCACTATAGAGGGCAAGGTGAGGTACTTGCCCTGTGATGTGAAACAATGTATAAAGCATGGAAGAGTTTTATTAATCACTGTGTGGCATTTCCATATTCCTGCAGTGTCTGAGGAAGATGAAGCTTCAATAGTTCACTGCTTCTCCTTGACCTTACAAGAATGGAGATGTGTATGTCTCATACAAGTACATACATACAGCAGAGAAGCCCATATGTAGTCATCTTCCATTTTCCCGGCAGCAAGCTGAGAACCAGTAGAAAGAAATAATAACTGCTAGCATGACAGCTCTTTCAGTGTATTGTTCCTAGGACTGAGTATCTAGGTGCCACCTCTCACAGAGTGTGAGATGTGAAATATTAATTTATTCCTCAGGATAAATGAGCTCAGAAGAAAGCCAAGGACAGGTGAAAATATAACTGAATATTTGTCTAATATATGTGTGACTGAAGAGAATTTATGCAACAAAGTGAACAAGGAGATGAATTTTATTAGCTTTCCAAACACACTAGATATACTACAAAACAAATGAAGCCCTCTTTTGTTAGATTTAATTTCATTTCAGCTAAACATCTCTTCCTGTTTCCAGCACTCGGGCCAGCAAATCCAACCCCTTTTCTTTCTTCCTGAGGTTACAGAAATCCAAATACCAGCTATTTTTACAGTTCTGCAGTGTTTGAGGGCCTAAGTCAGTGTCTAGGAACCCACCATGAATGGTGTCACATGAACACAGGGTAGAGTAACAGTCATTGTGTCAAATGTGAAATACTTTGAATCTGTAACAAACTCCAGCAATGTTGACTCATTCCCTTTTCCTAACGAGGTCTGTAAAGGTTCAAAAGAACAACTGCATATTGAGGCTGGAGGAAAAAGACTACCATAAAATACTAACATATTAATGTAAAAAAAAGTGCTGCTTTAGATCATATATCAGAGGGGTTTTTTTTAAGCTACTTTACTATCCTGAAGTCAAATACAAATATAATTCACAACTGTAACAAATCTTAAAGAATCTCTGCCTGCTGTTGATTTTAAGGGTCTTCAACCTAAATCCAGAAGCAGAGTCTGACATCACTGACACAAAAATCAGCAATTAGACCTTCAACATACCCATGACAGTAGGATTCTTCTTTCATTCTGGAAAACATTCCTGAACTACCTTTGAAAAGCCAAATGTTGACAACCTATTGAGTCTTCTATTTTCACAGGATCACGGGACCACAGAATCACAGAATCATTAATGTTGCAAAAGACCTTCAAGATCATCAAGTCCAACTGTTAACCCAACACCATCATGCCCACTAAACCATGTCCTGAAGTACCATGTTCACGCAATTTTTGAATACTTCCAGTGATGGTGACTCCACCACTTCCCTGGGCAGCATGTTCCAATGCTTGACCACTTTCTCTGTAAAGAAATTGTTCCTAATATCTAATCTAAACCTCCCCTGGTGTAATCTGAGGCCATTTCCTCTCATCCCCTCATTAGTTACTTGGGAGAAAAGACCAACACCCACCTCACCACAACCCCCTTTCAGGTAGTTGTAGAGAGCGATAAGGTCTCCCCTCAGCCTCCTCTTCTCCAGACTGAACAACCCCAGTTCCCTCAGCTGCTCCTCCTAAGACTTGTGCACCAGCTTTGTCACCCTTCTTCAGACACACTCCAGCACATCAATGTCCTTCTTGTAGTGAGGGGCCCAAAATGAACACAGTATTTGAGGTGTGGCCTCATCAGGGACGAGTACAGGGGTACAATCACTGCCCTACTCTGGCTGGCCACATTATTTCTGATATAGGACAGGATGCTGTTGGCCTTCTTGGCCACCTGGGCACAATGCCGGCTCATATTCAGCTGGCTGTCAACCAGCACCCCCAGGTCCTTTTCTGCCAGGCAGCTCTCCA
>NW_010514013.1:22998-23240 GCF_000687285.1 Phaethon lepturus
ACAGGACCGGCCCCAGAACCAAGCCCTGGGGAACACCGCCTGTGACCAGCCATCAGCTGGATTTAACTCCATTCACCACAACCCTCTGAACTCAGCCATCCAGCCAGTTCTTTACCACAGCAAAGGGTACACCTGTCTAAGCCACTAGCTGTCAGCGTCTCCAGGATAATGCTGTGGGAGATGCTGTCAAAGGCTTTACTAATGTCCAGACAGACAACATCCACAGTCTTTCCCTCACCCAC
>NW_010514014.1:0-10262 GCF_000687285.1 Phaethon lepturus
CAACCACTGACTTGAAGAGGCCAAAGTCTGCTCTCCGGAATTCCATGGTATCAGTTTGCTGACCCCTCCCCTTAGTTCAGTAAGAATGGCGAATTCTATCATGTCGTGGTCGCTAAGCCCAAGACGGCCTCCAACCATAATCTGGTGATGTTTGCCAAGGGTTTTGGTTTTGTGTTTTGCGGTTTTTTTACTTGCCTTTCTGTGTAACATACATTTGGGTTATCCCTTCAGGTTATTTGTTCTTGAAATTTTGCTGTAAGTGTAAGAGAAAACAACCCTAAAACACCATGAATGGGCAAATAGAAAGACCCAGTCATAAAGAAATTAAGGCAAGTAAATCTTTTCTTTGAGTACCATAAATTGTGTCTCTTGATTATCCTACAGAGCCTTGGATCTCAAAACAACAGCCTTAGAAATTACATGTCGGTTTAGGTAATGATTTGAGGTATTGGGACACACTAGGAAGGTCAATGTAGTCCCTGTTGTAGCAGGTAGAGTGAGGAATCTAGATCATCAATGACTTTTTTTTTTTCCCCATAATAGTGATTCAGGTTAGGTAAACTATGGCATATTAGTACTCCTGGGGAAAACTGTCCCCGTTCAGAGTGAAATCATGTTTTAATGTTTGTTTGGGGTTTTTTTAATCTATTTTTTTGACTGTAATGATCAAATTAATTAATTGTTATTAAAGTCAAATATAAAGGGAATATTTGGCATAATCACAAAATTTTCTAATAGTTTTGAATAAATTTTATGAGTATTTTGAATGCAAAAAAAATTTTAAAATTTTACATTTTAAAATTATGTAGAATATCTACATTGTTGATTTTAAATGTTTTAAATATGTGTTCCTTGTAGAAGCAAAAAATTAAATGTGTATATGCTTGATTAAAGTATTTCATAGTATTTCCATTATGATTCTCTCACTGCAGAGCAACATCCTCCAAAAATGAGTAGGAGGGGAAAACACTTCTTTACTTAGGTCTAAGAAGCATTTTGTTAATGCGATAGAGAATCCATAGATAAATACTTAAATCTGTGGGTGTTTCTGACTGATGTCTGGGATCTCTCACAGCGAGCAGTTTTACTGTCAGGTTTAACATGTTTTGACGGACAAACATCAGCTACTTATATTGAAACACAATAAAATGCAGTAGTGTTGTATTTCAGTTTAGCCCACAACATAAAAAGCTTTCTGAAGTTTTGCTTAATTCATTGTTATTTTTACTGTCTCCAACTGCAAAATTGACACCTTCCTACATGTTGGGTGAATTGAGCTTCTGGACGTGTTGACCTCTTTTTCAGTTGAAGAATAGTGTGGAAAACTTACATCCTCAGGGCAGCTGGTCACCAACCTGGGCAACCCTTGAAATGAAGCTATTCTCTCCTTTCCCTGTCAGAGAGCTTTTTTGACTGTAGTATAGACATCTCTATAGTTATTTTTCATTCTTCCCTCAAAATGTTAATAGAGACAGATAATAGATAATAATGGTTTTCTATTGTATAAGTGCATCATCAAACATCAAAACCCATAAAATAAGGACTAACACTAGACACAACATTTGAAAAGCAGTTTGAAGATAAAAATTCCTACAGAAGTGTTTGGTGTTAAAAATACTTTGTTGGATGTAGAGTGTGTACAAATGATTGAATAAGCCATAGGACTGAGCTAGAACCTAGACATATAATTGTCATTTTATGTATATCTACTTTATCCCCGTTATACTCATATCCAGAATTTAGAGCCATCTCTCTGAACATTTACTCAGCTTTCAGTAATTTCACAAGTTTCATCGGCACCAAAAAGTGCATCCCTATTCATATCCTGATCCATCTGACAGGTGAACTGGCAAGTAGGTTAACTCATATCTAAGCCCAAGTAGAACCTACAAACTGAACTTTCTTTTGACCTTGGCCCAGTTACAGTGTGTGTGAGGACATGCTGACAGCAGTCGATTTTTCCCCAATACACAGCTTCTTTCCAAGGCTGACAGGACGGCTCATGTGTTCCTCCTAATTAGCCAGTAACTCTGGGAAAAGTACACAGGAAAACAGAGGAAGAACTGGACTGAATGTTCTCCCCGACCACGATTTCTGTAATTTTTGGAATTGCCTGGTCTGAACACTTAAATCTTAAAACTCCTACTGTCTGTATAAAATCCCCTAAGTCTTGAAAAAGAAAGCATTTTCTTCACTTCTAAGGAGATATATTAGTACTAGGATATTGCCTGAAGTGAATTTAACATTGCTTTGACAATGTCAATACCAATAAATCATCTACTTCATTGTTTGGCTGCAACAAGTGCATGCTAAGTCATCTGGTTACAACAAAATCTGTCTCATTTTTCTGTCATGAGGAAGAGGAGACTGACCTGAGCATGGAAGTTCAGGACGTGTTCACCAAGTGTTCACTAAGATTTTTTAGAAAAAGTAGGTATCCAACTGTCTGTGTGACAGGGCCAAGGACTTGGCCTTCTGTATGGGCAATCTTGAATGACCTGTGAAGAATGCTCTTTGGTAAAGTTTCGAATTTTGTAGCACCTAATAATCAACATTTGATTTACTGGGTGCCTTGTGTTCTCTAGGAGGGATAATGTCTTCACTAACATTGAAGTCCCATTGTGGATTTAGCTTATTATATTGCTATAATCCTTAACTTTAAAATGACCAAATGGGATTATGAAAACTGTCAACCTGACTCTATTAAGAGAAATAAAGATGTTCAAAACCAGACTATTCTGAAGATGGGTTGTCTTTTAATAATGATTTTCAGTGCACTATATATTTTGAGAATATCCCACAAATATGTTTGATTCAGTAATGCTACCTTGAACCTAAAAGGCAGTAGTGTTCACCATTCTGTGATCAGAATTTGTTATTTTTCTATAACAGCAGAAAGACCAGAAATTTGAACTTCATGCTTTAAGTTTCCTTCACTAAGAAAAGTGACATATTGCATCCTTCCTTGGATAATAGTGTCAAAGGAACTGATCCTTAGAAATAGTTCAGTGATTGGCATTAGCAGGGCTTCGATACATACAATTTATACAAAAAACTATTATGCTTCACTTCATTCCTTTGATGTCCTTGAAAGAGATGGCACATAATTCCCCATGTAGAAAATGTGCACAGTGCCTTATAATGAATAGGAACATTTTCCTTTACACAATATGGAGTGTTTCACGTGCAGTCACTAAGATTTATGCTGGAGTTTGAGAGACTGCAATATGATGGTAACCTTGCAGTTAGGAATAAGAGTAAACTGCTGCTTAGGATATGGGCTTGCACTTTAGGTCTCCTGTCTCTGTGTATTCCTATTTATGGCAAGTACAGTAATATATAATTAAAGATTGGACAAGTATGATGATGAAGTATGGTATTTAATCTGTGTGGGTTAATGCACACTTGTTTGGTTGTTCATTGTAAAATACTTGACCAACATTTGTAATTTCAAAAGTATCTCTTAAAATTCCCTTATACCATTGACTACAAATAGGTGCTAACTTCACAGACTGACCAGTTTTATTTGTTTTTAATATCTATCATCTGTGCATGTGCGACCAAAGAAGTGGCATAAAAAGTTTTTCTCTCTCTTCAAATGTCAGCAGCTATCCCTGTATCCTTTTGTGGTGATGTTTGATTTATAAACATGTGCTAATGATTCACTAAACTGTTTTCCCTAAAAAGTGGTAAAAGGGACACATGCAACATGAAATATTCACAGAATCACAGAATCACTAAGGTTGGAAAGGACCTTTAAGATCATCAAGTCCAACCATTAATCCAGTGCCACCATGTTCCCTAAACGATGTCTGAAGTGCCACATCCACACTCTTTTTGAACACTTCCAGGGATGGCGACTCCACCACCTCCCTGGGCAGCCTGTTCCAATGCCTGACCACCCTCTCAGTGAAGAAATTTTTCCTAATATCCAATCTAAACCTCCCCTGGCGCAACTTGAGGCCATTTCCTCTTGTCCTATCACTAGTTACTTGGGAGAAGAGGCCAACACCCTCGTCGCCACAACCCCCTTTCAGGTAGTTGTAGAGAGCGATAAGGTCTCCTCTCAGCCTCCTCTTCTCCAGACTAAACAACCCCAGTTCCCGCAGCCGCTCCTCATAAGACTTGTGCTCCAGACCCCTCACCAGCTTCGTTGCCCTCCTCTGTTGTGTTATTACTATTTGAAAAGCTGGTGATCAGTTAGCTGTGCAGAAAACTGCTGTCAGAGTAAAATAAGTGTTTTGAATTCCACTGAATTCCCAAAAGCCTTTTCTTTCAAAGACTCTCAAAAACAGAAGATACCAATAGTTAAACAGAGAATCAATAGATGAGAGATGGCATTACATAGGAGGCTTGCTTGAAAAAAAATATTATTATGCTGCATTAATGTATGATGGAAGTACAGCGGGATGATGAGAAGCTACAAAATATATAAAATGAAAAACATATCCCAAAGAAGTTTCTCAATAAGTGCTAAAGAATTTCTTTATAATTGGAATTAAATCTTTGTTATCTTCCAGCGTATTTGGGGAAAGCTGTACAAAGCATTTTGCTTAGGCTATGTTTTGGTTTTGCTTTAATAACCCAAATGCTGCTGACTTCACAAGACATTTCCTCAGGAGATTTCCCACTGTATATGCTTGAGATTGCTATGATGGATTGTGATTTACTGTACACTAAGTGAGGCCTCCTAAGTGCTGCTGTATTCTCACAGAGGTTAAATGGTGTCAGGATGGAATATTGTCAAAAATGTTTTTTGTTGTGGCAAGAAAACAACTCAAAAAATAAAGGACCACACACTGTGGCCAGGCTACTTTTGCTGTCAGGTTGGAGCAAGACTCAAAGGATAGAGACAGCAGTTTGTGAGTGAGTCCTTTGATGCTGGATGGCAATGTACTGGTATGACTTCAAATTTTTAACACGTTTCTTTTTTCTGCTGCACAAAAATAGATTTTTCAGTTAAAAAAAAATAAAAAATCAACAAAACAACTGTGAAGTTAATTAATTTCATATAACAACAATTTCATATAACAATTAATTTCAAATAACAACTTAATTTCAGAAGAATCCTGCAGTGTGAAAAGAGAAACTGAATTCTCCTATATCTATTCTATGCTTCAAGAGAATGTTTCAGATGTTTACTTTAACTTATTTAATTTATAAATAATTTTTTATTTATGTATTTATATTGTTTATTTATATAATATTTCATTTCTTAAAAAGAAATATTTATTTATTTTATTGTCGTAAGAGTCAATAAAACAATTGCAGTATAAAACAAAAACATGGACTGAAAAATAGAAGTGTAATTCAAATTATTTTTTTAAATACGTCATTGGAGTATCTAGAGAAAAATTGTTGTTAACACAATTGTCACAACAACTTGAACCTGAATGGCTTTTGCTTGACTCATGTCATCAAGTGATTCACTTGTGTATTATTTTTTTAAATTCTGTCTGACACTGTTGACATATCATCTCCTTTGAGTTTCTCCTCCTTATTCAAAAATCAAGGCAAAAAGTTCGTTTCATAAAATATTAATAGATGCAAGTATTGTCTCTGACCTTACTTGATCAAAGTGGTTAGTGTCAAAATTTAATTGCATTTCATGTGTTTTGGTGACATCTCTAAATCTTTCATGGATTCAATAAATTATTAGCATCACAAGAAAATCTCAGGCAGCCATAATATAAAGTAGGAAAATTCTGTAAACTAATACTTGAGACATAAATGACAATTTAGTTTCTTTAATCTTAGTCATTTCCTCCAGCTCCTAGTAAAGAAAAACAAAAACTTGATAGCTCTATGAGGCATGGAATATTTGGAGGTTTTATAGATGGACTTAGAAAAAGAGTCTATCTTAATTTGAATACATATTGTGATAATCTTGAGATCCCAAAGATTGTTTGCTCCTTTGGATTTTTTGCAAGACTCTTGCAGACCTTGCTATTTACAGTCAGAAGTCAGTTTCTGGCCCTTGTACTCAGCAGACATGCTGACATTCTTTCTCTTCAGTGGAAAGGATTCAGTTATTTTGTTTCCATATTATTGTAGTTGGTTTCCTTCTCTAATAATTTTATTAACAGTTTTACTAGTATTGTACTCTCCCTTCTAATACTCTTTTGGAGCTGTAGTCAGCTATGCCAATCTTCCTCAGGCAATGGTGGTAAGTTGTTATAACAAGCCATCAATGTCTCGAGGTCTTTGTTGGGAAAAGTATAACAGGGGTGATAGAGAGTCCCTTTCTCCTCGGTCTTGGATATGTTTGAGTTTATTTTTATATGTTTCCTTGCCCATGGCTGCTGCCTTCTGGCTGCTCCCAGCTGAGTGTGAGCATGGCCCCACAGCCTCCCCAGGCTCAGCCCCCCAGGGTTCTTGTTTGTTGGGCAGAGACCCCCTGGGTTTGCCAGACCCTTCCCATGGAGGCACTGGCAGAGCTCAAGCTCAGGCCGGGGAGGCAACAGGCGCTTGGCCATGAGGCAGGCGCTGAAACCAGCCCAGCTCAGCTCTGGCCAAGGTGAGCATGGGCCAGCCCTGAGACCTGTGCTCTGAGCTCAGGGCAGAGACCATGGCTCTCCTAGGGTGGAAAAAAGTCGTACTCACTGCACTACAGCACTAATGTGGAATTCATGAAAAGCTTACCTTTTCATATTTCTAAGACATTTTTTCCACTGGAGCTTTTTAAGGATAAGCTTTACGCTGTGTTTGTACAAATGACTGTGTCAGTGCAACTGAGGGAGCAGTGAACCATGGTAGATCAGCAGGGATCAGAAGCCACAGGCAAGAATATTGTCGTAGTAGGAAGCTTTGAACTTAGACTGGCCTTATTTCTGGACAGTCTGTTTTCACCATTGTACACTGTTGGGTTTTTGGAGCAGGCTTCATGGAGGTAAAGCAGCCATCAACAATGAATGTAACTGCCTGTCAGTTACATGAAAACCATGTAATTCATGAAAGAAGCTGACTTCTCCTGTATGCTGCATGAATTGTGAGATGTAGAGACAGGGAATGATCTAGAGTCTTTCCAATCTGACAGAAAACAATGTCTAGTGCATTCAGCAAGACATCTTAGGTGATCGTTTGTACCACACAAAACTCTTATCTCCTTTGTACATGTACAGTGCTCCTCTCTCCCCCTTTAATGATTTAATAATTCATGCATTATGGGCAACCTTAACTGTGCAAAAGGCTCACAACATTTCTAAGATGTATATCATTGGAAACTTCATCAAAGAGTGCACTACTGCAAGGACAATAACATCAGTTACCCAGAGAAGTAAATAGTGCAAGAAAAGTTACCTTCTATTTATTTTTGCTGAGAGCAGCTGATCAAAGCAGAAGGAAGAAAGGTGCAGAATTCAAGGGGGAAACTCATTCAGAGGCAAACACACAGCCACACACCCAGACTTATATGGGTCTTGGCTACTCTGCAGGCCGAGCCAAAGGTCCGTGGAGAATTGAGATTGCTGCAGCAGGTGCAACTTATATGGGTCTTGGCTACTCTGCAGGCTGAGCCAAAGGCCCGTGGAGAATTGAGATTGCTGCAGCAGGTGCATCCCACAGCTCTAATTCGGTGAGTGCAATTGGACATATATCCCCAGCATCTCCTGGATTCTGCTTTTAGCAGAATTTTTTTTAGCTTCTAGGATGACAGGTCAAGCCGCCATTAACCTTCTGGACCATCAGGAGGATGTCTTCTTGGGGCTGGCTGCACTTGCATACTCCAGCCAGGCTCAGACAATATGTTTCAGGGTGGGGTCCTTATTGGGGCCAAGCTTGGTCTCAGCAATTCTTCCTCATTCATGCTGGGGAGCTACAAACATACCTCAAGCTATATGGAAGATGTGGACATCTTTGGAAGAATTCTCAGGAGAGAAGTAATATATCAGTAATAGCAAGTGCCAGACACACCAAATTTGAAGTCTTCTTCAGAGCAACACTTCTCTAAAAGGAGTGACTCTCAGTTCATTGGTATGATAGGAAGCAATTTACTCCGTAGCAGTCTGGACCTTCTTGAGACAGGACAAATGACCCTGGTAATTTTTAAAGGACATTATTTACATCCAGCTTCAGGACTTCTGGAAAACATAATACTTCCTGCTTAAAAAAAATAGTCATGTACATGTATGTATAGCTTTATGTATGTGTGTATACATATATGTGTATAGAAAACACCAAACACACACACACTCATACACACAGCAAAATTGAGATAACTCAATTTTGTCTTGAGATATCATCATATGAGAAGTTCACCAGGACTGACTCTAGTAATGGACAAGGAGGGACAGCTTTATCTATCATCACCATCTGGGCAGTTAATTATTTGTCTAAAGACTGTATGGCAAAAATTTGAATTTAGTTACTTCTTCTGAAGTCCTTCAACAAATCAGAGATGAAGGCTGTTCTGTTACTGAGTATGCCAGTACCTGCTGACATGACAGTTGTGAATGGATGTGCATAAAGTGTAACATTAGATATTTGTGATGAGAATGAATCATCCTGTACTGTTTTAAACAAAAATCTAGTGCAATCATATGTTCTTGGGAAGAGTCTCAAGAACAAGATACTTGGAAACCAGCAACACATTAATTTACCACTGTCTTCACAAAAGTGTTGATTTATTAGCAATGCTTTCATGGGAACAAAGCTCTGACATGCTTCAGAAAGATTGCCACTGGGTCTAGACTGCTCAGTCAGGAAGAATAATATTATTTCCCCACAAGAAGAATCTTTTGTCACAGTCTGCTCATGCTGAAGAATGAAAAGAAATCACTCCGGCAACCAGTTTCTCTTCTGGCCATCTTTTCAGACTGAACTGTGTTTTTACTGGATCACTGACAATCATTTCTGACCTGAAGAGACCAGTCAGGGCATGATTCCAGTATCAGCTTTTCAGATGGAGGTGAAAGTACTTTGACATTTACATCAGCAGCCAGCTCATCGTGTCAATTTTTCTGGCTTGCAAACAGCTATACAATCAAAGGAACCATCTCTACAGTCATCAGGGTGTGACTGGCAATGTCAGCTTGTCTTTCTCTAGAATATATTTGCAAACTGTGTGAATCCCCACCTTATAACTATAGACATCATTTAGAATTTCAATAGCAAGCACTCGTCTTGTGCATAGCTTCATTCAGTTGGTGTCAAAGTTCTTGAATGGTAAATGATAAGCACTTCATTCCCATCTAGTTGTGTGGAGCAGGGATTGACTCCAATACCATAGACTGGAACATCACAAATGATAATCAACAGTGTCTATTTGTCATAGCAGATGAATGGAATTGGATATCTGTCACCTGCTCACATTTTTGAAATGAACTTTGTGCTGGAAAGTCCATTTCCATGGAACTGTTTTGTCAAAGAAACAGAGAAGAATTTTGGTGATCATTGTTTTTTACAGGGAGCTGTAGCAGAAGTTCCAAGGAATATCTAGAGATCTTGTTTGTGCTTTGCCTGAGAAAAATTAAAAATTGCCTTCATTTTGTGCTGTGAAACATATGTATGTATTTATTTAGCCTCTTTATATGACTGTAGTACTTAAGAAGGTGATAATCCCTTAGTCACTCATCGGCTTTCACTGTTGGTGGGACCTTCTATGGGCTGTAGAGGGACAAGCTGTGTCACCATGGTCTTCTCCTTGGGCTGCATGGGAATATCTGCTCCAGCACCTGGAGCACTTCCTCCCACTACTTCTCCGCTGATCTGGAGTGTTTCACGTTTTCCTCACTCCTCTCCCTCACAGCCTCAGTGCAGTGTTTTGTATACCTTCTTAAATATGTTATCACAGGTGTGTCACCCATCACTGTTGGGGTCAGCTTTGGTTAGCAGTGGGTCCATTTTTGAGCTGGCTAGAACTGACTCTGTCTGACATGAGTGCAGCCCCTGGCGTCTCCTCACAGAAGCCACCTCTGTATACCCTCCTCTACCAAAACCTTGCAGCATAAACCCAATGCACATATCTAGCTGTGCTTTTGTGAAACTTTTGTTCTTATTCAACAGCTGTGACAAGTTTTCACACATGACCTCCTGATCTTGGATGCAGCTCAATGATTGCTGCTGTTCACTTTGCAACTTCAGCAGATGACTACCATCCTCGTGACCAGAAGTTGCAGCTGTGGTTGTATAACAGAATATATAGTGTTGAAGTTCATCACGTGAGCATAATTCAGTGTGCTGACTGACCACATGAACAATCACACATAAATAGGACCACCTGCTTTTCTCTGGCTGTTACTAATTAAACTGAGTGAGAGAGGGAA
>NW_010514014.1:10293-59250 GCF_000687285.1 Phaethon lepturus
TTCTGCATCAGTAAGAACGAACCTCCTATGTACAATTCATACTGTGCAAAATGAGTGCAATAATGGAGTGTCCTTGAGCAAATACAACGTGCACTCTCACAGGATGTAAAGTGGAGACTGATGTTCTACCATTAGAGAAGTACAAAAAGGTAGTTAAAGGCATGCACTGCAAAATGGATGTCTTTCCTCCTCTCCTTGCTTCCTACTATCATCTCAATACAGAGCTCATGTGTAGTTACTGTAACCTCTATAAAATACTGTCTTCTAGCATCATGTTTACCTGGTAAAATAAAGTTCAATTGCTAAAACAAGACCCCCTCTAGAATACTAAAATTTGTTACATTCCGCAGCTGTTTGTTGGTTTGGGTTTTTTTATTTCCTGCAGTCATATGAGAACTGTTTTCTTTACCGAACTGTTTTTTTTTTTTTTTTCAACTAGCTTATTCAAAAAATAGAAGGAATTGGTGAAAAGCCTTCAGAAATTCTTTAGATCCAGTTACCACTTAACTGAAAGATTTTCACTGATTCTCCTAGACTTATGCCTGATGGACTGTATCAGGACATTTGAATCAGGGAACAAAGCAGGCATTTTCATACTCACACAGCCATTAATACTGGCTCTGTGTGTTAGAAATACATACCATGTGGTATATTTAAAACACATTTTTGTATTTCAGGTGCCTTTTCATCAGGATTATTTTTTTTGAAGCAACAGAATCATGCATTTTTCACTCTGAAAGTTGATATTTCAATATGTTTTAATTCTAGTTTGAGAAAGTAGATATGCAGAGACATATAAGACTAAAACCTAATGAAACCAAATTAAAATTAAAATTTGAATTGTGAAATTTAATTTTATGTCACAGATGTCTAGAGTATTCACAGAATCATTCTAAGTGACTATTTCTACTGTGGTTCATGCCATGTATAGTTCAGCAATGTTAACAGCATTCTTGTATATTCTGTGAGCAATTGAAAACATCAGTTAGTACATCAATAATTGCTAAAGTTAATCATCTGCACACACTTCTTTATGGGCGAGAGCAAAAGCAAACAGAAACCACTCGGTACCTGCAAAACTTGATGTGACCTCAAAATCTAAAAGTGGTATACAGTCACATTTTAAAAATAGTTTTTCTAGAACATAGGTTCCATGTTTAATCTCTTTCTCCAGTAATACTGGATGAGCAGCTCGGACCAGAATGTTAGTAATCCATCTAGTATCACACGGATAAAATACAGCTAGTCCTGAGGATAGTTTTTTCCAATTATGTTTTATTTGCATAAAAGTCATTGCGACAGATAGACACTGTTTGCCAGTTTCTCAAACAGCCTAAAGGCTGCCCTCCCCAGGCTTCCCTCATACCAAGGTCCACACCTGCAATGAGCAAACGTGCTTGCAGCTATAATATTTTTATATAAATCAAATCTATATTCTTCAGAAGTAACACAGGTTTTATTTTTTTCCTAAGTATTATTTAGTTATAAATACACTTTAGATACATTTGTGTAAGTTTCTGCTCATGCTACTTAAAGACAATTAGGTAGACATGGGAAAGGGAAGTTAGTTAACACTAGAATGGTACTTGTCAACTGGCTTAAAGAGCAATGAGATGTAAGTTTTGATAAAAGTACAGAGTGCTTGATCTTAGACCTCAACGCTCGAAGACATGTTTGGGTAGATTTCAGTGTTCATCCTGAACGTAGATATAAATTATTTTAAGACTCTATATTATGCTACATATTGATGGAGCAATATCTAATTTCAGTTTTATCTCCAACTGCATGGAATAGTTCATCTTGCGAATGTAGAGACTAAACTTTTACTCTCGCTTCCAATAGAGAGAGGGTATGCTAGCTGTGGAAAGAACCATTTTTACCTGAGTGTGCAGAAAAGATACCTTCAATGAGAGGAAGAATGAGAAAGAGAAAGAGAAAGAGAAAGAGAAAGAGAAAGAGAAAGAGAAAGAGAAAGAGAAAGAGAAAGAGAAAGAGAAAGAGAAAGAGAAAGAGAAAGAGAAGGAGACGGAGAAAGAGAAAGAGAAAGAGAAAGAGAAAGAGAAAGAGAAAGAGAAAGAGAAAGAGAAAGAAAGAGAAAGAGAAAGAACGAAAGAAAAGAAGGAAGCAAGGGAAAACACAGTGTGTTCACATACCCACTGCTAGTAAGAAAAACATGTAATAAAGACTGCATTAAACAGTTATTAGAAAAAACTGTCCAAGCATACACTCTTTTAAAAATTGAGTCTATAATTAAAATAAGAGTGTTCGGGCATACTTATATGCTAAGGTATGTCTTTTGTAAGTCTGATGTGTAAGAAAGAACCTGAGTGTGCAGAAAAGATACCTTCAATGAGAGCAAGAAAAAAGAGAAAGAGAAAGAGAAAGAGAAAGAGAAAGAGAAAGAGAAAGAGAAAGAAAGAGAAAAAGAGAAAAAGAGAAAGAGAAAGAAAGAGAAAGAGAAAGAGAAAGAAAGAGAAAGAACGAAAGAAAAGAAGGAAGCAAGGGAAAACACAGTGGGTGTTCACATACCCACTGCTAGTAAGAAAAACATGTAATAAAGACTGCATTAAACAGTTATTAGAAAAAACTGTCCAAGCATACACTCTTTTAAAAATTGAGTCTATAATTAAAATAAGAGTGTTCGGGCATACTTATATTCTAAGGTATGTCTTTTGTAAGTCTGATGTGTAAGAAAGAAGAAAGCATAGCAATGAAGGAAAAGTAGAAGTGATTAAAATAACTTGTTACTTCTGTGGGTTGACAACTGGCAATTTGGAGAAAAAATCATTCTCATTTGAATAATAGACTAATACATTTTAAAAGTATTTTAAGCTCTGAAAAACAGTTTGATATAACTATTTCAAAATGAGATAAAACTCTTTTATTATAAGGCAAATTAAGTTGACCTTTTCTTTTGAAAATTTAAAAAAAAAGTATATTCTTTGTTATTTCATAATTATAAAATATACAATCAGTATATGAGAGGTTTCAATGTGGCTGAGTCTATATGTATTGTAACAATAATGCAGAAACATTCATCTATCATCTCCAGTACATTTGTGCAGTGTTGCCCCCCGCCCCCAATAAGCATGTATGAAATAGGGAGGGGAAGAGAACCACAGAGAAAATACTGGTGACTGACACACAATGGTGTTTACTCAGTCAAAAATTACTGAAGTGTTCAGTGAAGGAACCTACGTCAAAATGGGCTCAAGGGAAACAGCCGTGGTCTGGCTGAAGGGAACAGCAGGATTCACATGTTGGTGGAGTCAGAAGCTTCCTGTTTGCAAGGACATCTATTCCTGAGCTCAAACCCATGTCTCCCACTATCTTAATTTCTATATAATGCAGTGTTGTGAGGTCTTTCTACTCCAAGTAAGCCTCATTCAGCTGCACCCATATAGAAGCAGGCAGAAATGGAAGTCTGTTTAGCAAATTCAGTTAGCAGAGCCGTTCTGCTCCCTAAACTCCTGCTCATGTCTCTTGACACTCTGGGAGATGCATTTTTATTTGGTATTTAGTAACAACAGGCATTAAGTCACAGTTTTATATTTGTCAAAAGGCTTTTTTAAATTTTACGATACCATATCTCCCCCACTAGTTATAACTTTGTCAATCAGTGAAATTAGAAAACAAGTTAATTTACATTTCAGCAAATGTGTTAAGCTTTTTGCAAAAATATCTTTACAACTCAACCTTAATTTTGTCCAAACTGTTCCACAGTGGAATATCATCAGTCAGCAGATGCTGTAAAACTAGTTGACACATTGCTGAAATGCAAAAAAGGAAATACATTCTCTGTGCCGTATGGGAGATGAGCTACATGTGCGTACAAAGTGACTGCAAAAATAATGTCAGGATTGAAGTCAGTACTAGACAAAAGCAGGTGATACGAAAGGGAGAGCGAGCACAGGACTCAAAGTAAATAGGTGCCCACAGAGGATAAACATGCTATAAATTATTTCTGTCACTGAATCCTAAATCAGTTGTAGCTGGATTGGGTGCCTGTGTTTCTCTCTCTCTCTCTTCATCCAGCAGCTGCCTAGATGGTAAGACGCTGTAAAGTAAAATTGGAGGAAAAGGCAAGTACCCATACTTAAGCCAACACGATAAAAGTATATATAAAAAGGCATGCAAATAAAGAGAAAATTGATATGAGAAAAAGCAGGTTATTAAAAATTAATGAAAAGGATTATAGAAGGACAGTTACATGGTTAAGATGTCAAACGTAAATTTTAAATTAGTGTTTAACAAGAGAAAATAAGTAAAGCATTTTGCAAGTCATGAAAAGCTCAGAAATAAGGTTTTTCAAAGAAGAGTCATGGAAATTATTAAAGGGATGAATGGACTTACTTATTAGAAAAGATTAAAAGGATAAATGCAAATAGTTTAGTAAGGTAATTAGGTTAGGGAAGAGAGGAGGATACGATAAACAACTACAAACATCTGAAGGCAGTAAACACCAAGGAAGGAGACGAATAATTTAGCCTAATACAAGAGAGTGTAATTAGAAATGAAGGAAATAAAGTTAAAAAGGAAAAAAAAATGCACTGAACAGCAGAAAAAATCCCTCTCCTATGAGATTAAAAAAGGTGGAAGTGGTGAGAGTCCACATCTAAGGGTAAGTAGATAAAAAGATTGGAAAATATAACAAAACTAAACAACAACAAAAAGGTAAAAAAGTAGTTTTAAAGGACTACATGCAACTGTCTGACCACAAAATTTGCATTCCATAGACGTTGTTTATCTTCTAAAACAACACATTTTTAAAAATAACTGGAAAGATTCTTTCAAAGATCATTTTCTCTACTTCTGTGTAAGTCTTTATCAGTTCTTGTCATCTCATTGAACCTTTGTAGACTGGTGTGGAACATCCTCTGGGAGAATGAAGAAAGCTTCATGTACAATCACAATATAACATCTTCAAGGCATGGCAAGCTCAGAGAGTACTTGTGCAAGAGTTAGGTTTGTTCTCAAAAGCACAGAGGAAAAAATGAGAAGAGGGAGGTATGAGAGGTTCAAAGCTTGTTCTTTATCTTGCTTAGTAGCAAAAGCTAGGTCTTTATGGAGAGGCAGTGTCAGCTTTTCAGGTTTGGATTCTGCTGTTCCCTGACTAGGTGTAGTCCACAGTTATTTCTGTGACCCTTTCCTTTATGCCTTATTCTCTCTCTGTTCATTTCTTATGAAGTTCAGACTCTATCACAATCCCTGTTTCTTTCTTTCCCAGCTCTCCTCCTTTCCCTGTCTTCTTGCCTCCCCATGCAAATAATTTCCTGCAGGTTTCCCTTTTCTCTCCCTGCAAGCACAGTAACCTCTCTCTGTTTCCTTTCCACCATTGCTTCTCACTACAGTCCTTGCTCCTGCCTCCATTCTCTGCTCCATATCCCTTAACATCCCAGCTGCTGTTCCAACAGTGACGTGGAATGTATCTCTCAGTCCTGCACTCCCTCCCCTGAGCCTCCTTCTTCACCTTCCAAATTTCCTCATTAAAGACAAGCTCTTGTGGTAGGATGAAAAGAGGCCAGTGCATATATTTTCTATGCTACATGTAGGAATACTGTACCATCCTATATAATGTTTTTATTTTTAATAAAAAGTAAAGATTCAAAAGGCAAGCCACAGGTCTGATTTTAAATAGCAATTTTCAAGCTCCTTTTCTTATTTTCACAAGAATAAGGTATACCCTGAGACACTTTCTAGGACTTCATTTCTTTTTTTGGGCAAAGAGGAAAGCAGGGTTATAAAGTTAATAAACTCATATAACCCAAGACAAGCTTTAATTGAAGAACAAATAGAATAGCTCAGTTATTAGAGGACAGTCATGCACTGGCATGGATCTGAGCTCTAATCTGTCTTTCTGTCTTTACCTTCTGTTCCCAAGATATTTGATCCAATGGTAAAGGCAGGCAAATATATTCCTACTATGTGTTATGGTTCCCCAATGTCCTCTATCAATCCTGATGCTCCTTTTCTTAACTAATGGAGGTTGTTACACTGTCTATCACTACACAGAATTACATTTTTATTTTAAAAGCATCCTAAATTGTAGTGCTCTTAAAAATTAAATGCACATATTTAATGCTTATCTTCCTATTAAGAGATTTAAGGTATAAAATAAAAACAGATATACAAAAGGAAAATTAATCATCAGTGTAAGGATACCTTTTCACCTCTCTAGGTACAAGAAGGTATTTTTTTCTACCTTTTTTCAAGGTATATAATACTTATGACAGATCTCAGAATTATATATGGTAACTTCATAGGAAATTACATACATTGTTGAGATTGATTTGTTAGTTGATGATAAGATAAATCTTTAAACAAACCTTAAAATAAAGAACATCTACCAGACTCCCTAATGAGCTTGACTGACAAAGAGGCCACAGTGGCCTTGATATGCTACAAAAAAGAACTAGGGTGCCTTATGAAAGGACTCTAAAAGGTTCTGGCTGTTCTCTTAGTTTGAGGCACTGGAAAATATCTGTAAGAATGCCTCACAGAATAATTACATACAAAGTTTCTCAAATTTGTTTCAAATACCATACCTGTACATTTTCTTCCTTGCAACTCTGCTTTGTGTACTATAGCTTTATAAGATCCTTACCCTCAGCTTCACTGAAACCCCCAAAGAAAAAGACACTGTAAAAGTAGTTCCTAAAATCACTTGCTTTTGAAAATGGTACTCAGACTATATTATCCAGATGACATTATTTTTTCACTTTGTCTCAAATTACAAATCCAAGTTGAAACTATTCTTGTGAGTTTCCTGACTCAAGTGCTGTTACTCAGTTATTACTCTAAAGATCATACATCTATAGCTCAGAAATGGTTATGCTTATCCTAAGAAAATCAGGGTGTTCATGTGCTCTTTTGTGGGAGTGACAGTTTTTGTGGAATTATACTAAAATATATATAAGCACAAGTGTGTATGTAAGTGATTTTCCATCAGATGAAAGTAATAAAAACATTGCATTACTCTGCATTTTCATTTTTTAATTAACATTCTTGATTGATGAGAAACTGTGAAAAGAAACAATATTAAGAAATCCCCCTAACCCTAAAATCCTTAGATTCTGTTAAAGAATTTAATAATTGTTTTCCTTTCAATTTCCCAGTCTGTCATTTTCTGGTGGCTCAAGTAACCCTTTTCTCATCTTGTTCTTCATTAGATAACTAATAGATGACTCACAATGTGTGTTGGAATTAAAGTGATTTTGCAAGCTGTGGGCTGTTTATACAATTTGAATTTCTCTTGAGTTGCTCAGTACAGGTCCATTTGGGAACATTGAGTTGGTTTTAGTGATATCTTAAGCTCAAGCTATGAGGCATGATGACAAGCCTCACATCTGTTAAAATGCTATTTAGTTACTAAGACGTGTCTTTATATTCTCTTCTGACTGGACATATTAGCAGATCACAGGACATGTGCTGAAAGAAATATTACTGTGAAGTGGCAAACACCTGCTTCCTTTGATTTGACAGTTTAAACGTAGTGAACTGTGAATAGAGTTATCAACATCAGCCAGTCTGGTCGGACCCAAATAACACTTGTAATCATCTAGGAATAAACTGGATGTAGTACAATGAAGCATCAGACTGAATCTGCAAATAAAGCAAATAGAAAATTCCAACAAAGTGGTATGGAGGAAGGAGAAGTTGTGTATTTCGTTTATAACAACATAACAGATTTCTTTCTTTGTTTCAGTTGTGAATGTACTTAAACATTAGTCAAGCTCTTACAACTTCCTTCTCATTAAGAGTAATACATCCCTGTGCTATCAGGAATATCAGCTACATGTACGCTGTATAACTGAATCTATGCTTTGTGTTATCAGGCAGTTCCATACCATTCTATCTCCATAAGCCAGGTCACAAAGGGAATGCTAATAAAAGTGTTTCTTCACTGAACCACAAGATTAATCTCTGGACTAGTACATTTTAGACATTTATGTTCCCATCAGTATGCGTCTGATTTGTTCAGGATCACACCTACTGGTGTCATATGGATCAGAGCACATTCTGGGGACACAGATTATATCTTAAAAGCCTCTCCATGATCTCAAAGGTTTTTCCACCTTTGGACTAAGCCTTCCACAATTCTCCTCTGGTGCAAGCAATACATATAATTAGAAAAAAACCTTTTCACTGCCTTGATAGTTCTCAGCTGTTGCAATGACCTCTTTGAAAGGCTTCTTATAACAACTTCTTTATGCCTGATAGACATAAGAGTAGTTGCAAAATCCAGAGGATAGAATGTCAGTTTAAAGACACTTTTAGTTAAATACCTCTCATCTCCTGCCAAGCACTTCTTTGTGGGGCCAGCAGATATCAGGAGCTACATGTTGTTGCTCTCTCCCTTTTAATATTTTCAAGGTAGTAGCAGGAAGGCTAGAACATGTCAGAATCTATTTATGAGTGGCTGACACTACCTGACCTTTTTATTCAGAGTGTTTTCTAATAAGTAAAGAATTAGCACCCGAAGAATAACAGTTTGTAATTTCCTGTCTTAACTGTGATATGGGTATTACCCTTTTGAACTGTATCATTACCCTCTTACGCATCTGAAAATGATACATAAAATTAAAATCAGTAGCTGAGAATATAATTTGTTCCATTCAAGCCACAGGGGAAAAAAACAAAACAAAACAAACCAAACAGTAAGAGAGCTTGTGTTTTCAGACAGCAAGTTTCAAGAGCATACTACTTTCAGGTAAGTTTAGGTCCCTCTAAATCATAGCTTTGGCTGTCCAAAATCAGTGAAAAAGAGTTATGCCAACATGATACATGTTTGAAAATCCTTCTTTCTATGTCCTTACAAAACTTATCTGACATGGCAGAAAAGAAAGGATACCAAGATAGCAAAGCTTTGTTTGTGTGTGATATATGTGTTCCTTCCTCCTCACACTTCCCCTGTTCCTGGGTGGGGTCCCTCCCATAGGATACTGTCCTTCATGACCTTCTTCAAGGTCGGTCTTTCTCACAGGCTGCAGTTCTTCAAGAACTACTCCAGCACAGGTCTTTTCCATTGGATACAGTCCTTCAGGAATGGACTGCTCCAGTGTCAGTTCTCTAAGGTGTAACAGTTCCTGCCAGAAAACCTGGTCCTGTGTGGGTCCCTCCCCACAGGCCACAGTTCCTTCCAAGAGCCTGCTCTAGTGCAGGCTTTCCATGGGCTGCAGCTTCTTTCAGTACATCTTCACTGCTGCAGCTGTGGATGCCACAGGACTGCACCTCCACAGACTGCAGTATGGATTATTCTGCTTCAAAGTGGTCCTCCACGGGCTGTAGTGGAACACCTTGCATCACCAATGTCTTCTCCATAGGCTGCAGGGTAATTGCTGCTCCAGCACATGGAGCATCTCCCTCTCCTTGACAGCCCTAGGTGTGTGCAAGGGCTGTTTCTCTCACGAATTCTCACTCCTCTCTCTCAGCTGCTGTTGCACAGCTTTTTTTTACTCTTTGTTAAATATATTATCATGAAGGCGCTACCAACGTCACTGGTGGGTTCAGCTTTGGCCAGCAGTGGGATTGTCTTGGAGCTGGCTGGAACTGTCTTTGACATGGGGTCAGCTTCTGGTGTCTTCTCACAGAAGCTACCCCTGCAGTTCCCCCGCTACAAAAACCTTGACATATCAATGCACATTTAGATAAAAAAATCCATCAAATCAGATTCATAGCTGGCGTAAATAAGCAGTTTCATCAGCAGAAGCAAGAAGGTCTGGTTTATCAATAGAGCATAAGTGTATATGCATGTAAATGTAATGAGCTTCATACAGATTAACTACCAGTAGTTTGATACATTATCAAGCCCTGTATCAAGTATCCTCAGGAGGCTATATTGTATTGAACCCCAGAAATCAATACTCTAACTTACCCCTCTGGAAAATCATTGCAATCCAAATTACCCATCAAGAGGGCCAGAAATAACACAAGAAAAGTTATAAACTCCTGGTCACTCTCTTGTGAGCAAATGAAAATTCTTCAGCTGGATAAGGAAGAACCCAGAGGTCAGTGCTACAAATAGGTGATAAAAGCACAGCTTTTGTAAGCAGCAATTGTAAAATAAGAGACTTCTTGGTAGGGTGTTTTAGTTTCAAAATTAAATCATAGCAGTCAAAAATAATAGATCAAGACAAGATTTAAAAGCAGCCAGAAGCAATGAAGAGAAAACACAACTCACACAAACGTGCCTAACTGGTTAGTTTGGTTTTTTTAGAAGAGGTTGGAATTGTTACTTTATAATTCTGTGATATATTATCCAGAAACATTTCAAAATCCATTTACCTCAGGAGTACATGATATATACACACACCACTAGCATCTTTTGCTATACTATAAATACCTATGATGCTTATACTACATATTTAAGGTATAGGAACAACAGCCACAAAATGATTAAGCAAAATTTTTTCATCATTTGTATATCATGATTATGCCTACGGTAGCCTCGTTCACCAAAATACTTTAATATTAGTGTAAGATTTTAATTAATTATGAAGCCATGGGTTTATTATTATTATTATCATTATCATGACCATCAATAGCAGCAGCAGCATAGAATTAAAGAAAATTCCACTCATAATAGCATGGATTATAGTTTTGACTAGTCATGTTATAAGACAGAAAGAACCTAGGCCCTTCGTTCTAACATTAACCGGTGAATGTTATTAGAAGAATACTGTTAAGGAAGGAAAAAAGAAAGAAAAAAAAAAAAAGAAAAAAACTTTGTCTTCTTAGAACCGCTGCCTTAATCATTAACAGAACAACATGTAAAAAAGGACACACAAACACTGAGTTGAAGTCTGAAGTCTGAGAAGGAATACAAGGCGCTCTTGCATGAATAAATCGGACACAGAGATTCCCAAGATTTCTTTGCCGGATTCAACATTAGCAGCAGTAGGTGACACCTCTATCTGTAGTAATAAAGCAGTAGCTCTTTCCGTGCCAACTCATGTGTCTGTTGGAGTGTTATGCATGTCATAAGAGGATGTACGCTGTCCTTCAGGAAATAATGAGTTAGAACAAGATGAGATTTGTCCAACTGTTGGTGTTCCCGGTTTCTTTTGCTTTGCAAACAGACTGTCATTGGAAGCCTGATCTAAGTTAGGTCCAAGGACTTGTACATATTTTGTCATATTTTTCTTCTAATCTTTTCAGATCTCTCCTTTCTTGAGACAGGCTTTATTTTATTTGCTTATCTACCTATGTAACTATTTATTTCTTTATTTAAATCCAGAAAATTATTTGATCATAGTATCTATCTATCTAAGAACACAATAGTTACTGGGTTTTTTTTCTTTAATCCACCACACCGGCTTACTTTTAGACTCCTTATTTAAGATCATTTCTGAAACCCTCATAGATGTAAATAGTTCTTATATAGGCAGTCTCATCAACTTCTTGGGCAGTTTGAAACACTCAACATCACTTGTGACTTCTTCAGCAGCTGGCAGAGTTGAACCCTTGCTCATTTTAACATGTTATCTCAGTAGGTTAGCACTAATCTGCTCCCCTTTGACCTTCTGACACTGATTCTTCCTTTGAGCCATGTAGTGTATTAGCAGAAGCTGTAGTAATATTGATTTGATATAGTTTCAGGTTGGACATAATGCTAACTAGTGTTCTTCACAGGGACAGGTAATTAATTTCATTCTGGGGTTTTAGTTTTACCATTATAGGCAGATTTGTTGTTTTTTCTAGATTTGTAAAGTAATGGAATAGTCACTAGGAATAACTGTTAGAATTGTTCATGGTAAGTAATTAAACTACAGGACAAAAATAATTTTAATTACATTTACTCTGCCTCACATGTGGAGGTTGAGTGTTTTCTGTCACCACATAGTCTTCTGTGATGTTTTCCATAACATCTCTTTAGTTCACTTTAGCCATGTTCTCCAATACTCAGTTAAGCTTTCCTCTTAAAAGGACTTCTAATTTTTAACTGTGTTCTTATTACTGATTTTGTTGCAGTTAGACAAAGAGTAAGAGAAAGGATTCGTAGAAAACTAGGAACACATGATTAAAATTCTCTCTAACTTACAACATACTAAAACAGCTTTGTTGCTAAGAGCTGCTGCATCTAGATCTCACACAGTAGATGGAATTATATATGCTTCAGGAGAAATGTACACCACTGATCGAAAAATAAAAATCATAAATAAGGAGAATGCAGTGGTGGACTCAATTTAATTTTTACCCTTGTGAGATCAATTTGTGCACCATAATATATTTGTGTGTTTCACACAAAAGGAGTTATAGTCACTAATGGATGGAAAATAATTTTATATCTAGTGGACTTATGGACTGATGCATATCAGAATATAGTTGGCATGAGAGTTAGTAATATTTGGCCTCAATTTTGCAACCCAATTCCTTGAGTGAGAAAGGTTTGATTTTTATTTTTTTCTTTCTTTTTTTCCCCCCATAATTTCTCTGTACTAAGCTGTCTGGATTCACGTTGCTGTAATTGATTTAAAAACAATGGTTTTCCCCCAGGGGGTGAATTTGGCCACAAATGCCTAAACAGTAAGCTGTATTGGCTGCTCACAAAATGCCATGCTAAAAAAGATCAGCACATTAGTAGTCTGTATGCATTTCAAGTTAAAACAAGCAATGGGAAGAGCACCAAAATCCAACAACCTGGAAATCATATAGAATTTATATAATATAATTAATGCCCTCATTTGCTTTCTTTCCTTTTCTATTTTGTTTTGGTTTGGAGGGCTTACCTGCAAATAATCAAGTATTTGTCACATGTACCTAATGTTTCATCATTTCTGAGCTGAAGAGTAATTTTTACACAGAACAAAAAGTTGCAGATTTTTTGGACTAAGATGAATAAAGAAATGGCTTTATAACAAAAAGCTAAAGGTGTGTTCATTCTTGTTAATTAAATAGAGATAAAGAGTGCTACATAGCTAGAAATTGTGCATATGTGTGTGTTTGCACATGTCTGTCTATCTGTGGGCACAGCTTTGAAGACTGTGAACACTGAAACCATTTCTTTAAGATGAAAAGAGGAAGTCTTGGGTACCAAAAACTTCTTCAGTCAACAAGAGGAAGCCCTGCATGGGACTTTAACTACCTCAACATCTGCTGTCAGGACAACATGGGGCACAATCCAGGTGAGTTTTGGAGAGTTGAAAACAGACTCTAGTCACAGTGAATTCATGAGCTGACTAAGTGAGGCACTTTATTAGACCTGATGATGTCACAGGGTTTCGGACCAGATGATATACAGGGGGCCCTTCCATATGTACTTGAGAAGCCTCAGAATGGACAGTGTGAAGAACTGAGTATTTTGTGTTATCTAACTAAAAAATGTGTATGCATGTGTCTATGTATACGTATATTCCATTTTGCAAACATGAAATTGTCTTGGTTTTGGCTGGGATAGAGTACGTTTTGTTCATAGAAGCTAATATGGGGCTATGTTTTGGATTTGTACTGAAAACAGTGTTAATTATTCATGGATGTTTTTAGTTGTTGCTAAGCAGTCAAGGACTGATTCTGACAGGAAACTGATTCAGAAATCCAAATCATAGAATCATAAAATCTGTGGGTTGGCAGGGACCTTTAAAGGTCATCTAGTCCAAACCCACCTGCAATGAGCAGGGACATCTTCAACTAGATCAGGTGGCTCAGAGCCCCATCCAACCTGACCTCAGATGACTCCAGGAATGGGGCATCTACCACCTCTCTGGGCAACCTGTTCCAGTGTTTCACCACCCTCATTGCAAAAATTTCTTCCTAGATCTAGTCTAAATCTACTCTCTTTTAAACTAAAATCATTACCCTTTGTTCTATCGCAACAGGCCCTGCTAAAAAATCTGCCCCCATCTTTCTTATAAACCCCTTGAAGTACTGGAAGCTGCAACAAGGTGTCCCTGGAGACTTCTCTCCTCCAGGCTGAACAACCTCAACTCTCTCAGCCTGTCTTGATAGGAGAGATGTTCCATCCCTCTGATCATTTTGGTGGCCCTCCTCTGGACCTGCTCCAACCCACTCCATGTCTTTCCTGTGCTGAGGGCTCCAGAGCTGGACACAGGACTCCAGATGGGGTCTTCTGGTCTATTTGACAGACTAAAATGCTTTGGAAGTGTATGGGGGAGAATTTAAAATAGCATATTCTGGACAATTGAACAGATATTAAGATTTTGTGTTCTTTAATAATGTATTATTAAGTTTTGATTTAGTGTTGCTGTGCAAATATAGTTCAGGGTTAATGTTACTATTTTTAGTTAATACTTTTTTAAAAATCCTTTTGAACAGACAGGTAACACTTCGGTATAATTTTGTAATCAATGACTGTTATACTACCTCCAGTTGCAAAATCCTGACTCTTGATAGAAAGCAATCTTTCTCAGAACTACTACAATAACGTGTAGATAACAAATCTAGGGTTTGTTAGTAATTTCCGTGCGGCCAAGACAGAGGGTGAGTTGTTCACAGCCGATATTTGGTTCTTTTGAAACCTTTTTTATGGGATGCTATGTAAGAATGAATAGCATCAAACTAATACAGTAGAGGCCCACCTATTTTGTTCCTCAGATCCACCTGCAAAGCTGTCCTACAGTTCCTACAGGGAAAGTGATTGCTACGCCTCACTGTGACTCCAAGCTGTGAAGTCTCCTGGCACAGCTTATGTTCAATTTGGCTCTCTTTAAGCACTGAGATTGGTCATTTACTGCATTCAGGCATCCCAAGCTTTTGTTGGACTCTAAATCTGGAAGCCTAGGGAAACACTTGCACCTTTATTGATCATCTGTTATAGCTAAGCCAGCTATTAGGCAGGAGCCTGATTCTCCTGTCCCTTTAGGAACCTAAACCAAAAGATTAAGCAGAAACAAATCCAAGAAACCAAAGCAATATCTTTAATGTGGTATGTTCACAGTGATATCTTGTCACCCAAGTAAGTGGCTTCCATTAAAGTGAAGCACATAAAATCTGTCTTTATTTGTGTGGAATTTGGGTCTTCTGCTGTAACTGAAATCAGCCTTGCTCATCTACATTTTATGTAAACCGCTATGCAAGCAACTTTATATCCTAACATATGGAAATAATGGCTTAAGTCTCTGTAAAGAGTGTGGTCATCCTTTAACACTCAAATATTAGCCTTGCTCCCTTTGAAGCTTAACAGACAGAATATGTACATCCTACTGACACTGTTGCTTTTAGATCTAAAAATAATTTTATTAAATGATAATAAATGTTCCACATATCCTCAGAATAAATGCCAAATTGCCATTACACTAACCACCTTTGTTTTATGAGCAGGTATGTTTTACAAGCAGATACTTTAATTAGAGGAAAAAATCTGTCACCTATAATTGCTAAAAGGATAAGAATAAGTCATATTGTTTATCTAATTCTTATGTTACAGGCTTCTAGCCTAATTTAATCTATTCTGAATGCACAGTAAATGCAACACAGTCATTTTTAATTCATAAACTTCTGGAAAAAGCAGGCAGAGGTCTGCTAATGTGTTGGATGATGCATCTCCTATTTACTATTGATCTCTGAATTCAGAACCAATCCATTCTGAACTAGCAAACATTTTTTCACATATTTTTAGAAAATATTGAATGGCTCTTAATCAGTGACAAGACTGTTTTGTCTGTTACTACTCAAAATAGATTAGCAACAACCTACTGCCTTTCACTAGAAAAATGAATCTTGTAGAGGCTGTATCTTGTGTGGTATATCTTAAATGAACTGACTTCACATTCAGCTACTCTTAAATTAAAGCAAAGCTCAGAGTTAGAAATCCAGATGTAGTGAGAAAAGTGCTATAGGGGTTATTATGTATGGAAATCTACATAGCCCTCTGTTGTATGGACACTGTGGTTTGAATCACTGATGGGGGAGGATTTGATTCAAGCAAAATGGCTACTTGATTATTATAGTTGGTTTCTGTATTATCCGTCTCAAGCAGCTTCTGTTACATCTCACTTGCTACTGATGTTATTTTCTCTTCCTCAAACCATCCCATTCTAATGACTAGTTTCCCGCATCCCAAAATTCTCTATTTTCTTCTATTCAAGTTTGGATGCAGATATCCACACTATACTAACCTAATCTCACCTTTGTGCTCCCTGACCATTGTCCTAATCTGGATGATATTAAAAGAATATCACACATCTGGTCTAACTTAATATGCAATGCAAGTATGTATGTTCTAAGCAGTATTTAATAAAAAAAATCATAGTTTTTGGACTCTTAAAAGGCTTTTCTTTCAGAAGCCTTGTCCCACTCTTGAACCCTATTACTTCCTCCTTTACATCTCCTTAATAGTCCTTTCCTATTAAGACTGTGTCATTATACTCCCACAAGACTCAGAAGAGACTAAGAATAGAGGTCATGAATATAAGAATGTGATTCAGTTCACTGATTAAGGACTCTAATTTTAGGTATCTACCAGCAGATATATATTTGTTTGGTAGCTGTTTATACTCCTATTACAGTCAATTTGAGGGAAGGACTGAGTTGTGTAAAAGTAGGTATGTAGCACCACGTGATTTTCCCTAAGATGTCCAAGACATCCACACAGGACTGTCAGGTGAGATACATGATATACAGGAAACCTCAAGCCTTTTGAAGTAGCAGCAGCAGGCCACACTATATTCTAGGGCATTTCACATGCCACTCCACTCTTGGTTTTATTTCCCTTGTTCTCAGCACAAAGAGTTTATCCTAGAAAATATTTGGGGGCATTATCCCCTGGAAAATATCTACCTTATAATAAATTAAATTCCCTTCATGCATTTGCAAAACAAACAAGCAAATAAACAAATAACCCCAAAAAGCAATAAGCAATAATGATGGGATACTAACCTTTTTCCCAGGCTTATGTAAATGACACAAATCTTTCTGTTATGCTTTTATTTGCAAGGGAGTGTTTTGTATCTGTGCATGAAGAACGACAGACTCTTACTGAAGAACATTCAAACTACAGATGCTATGTAAGAAAAGGAAATTCAGTGAAATGTTCCTGAACTCACCTACGACATCACGTTCAATTGCAGGAGAGTCAGGCTGTGTCTCAGAAGGTATTTGACTCACCTTTATTATAGTGATATTGACATTCAATAAAAGTATCAACTTCTAACCCTAATTTAGTGGGGAAATCCATTCTGCTGCCAGCCCATAGTCACCTCATTGCAACTTATGGTACTTTCAGATAATTCAGTTTTCATAATGGCCATGCACAAGGCCTATACACATTAGCAGTAAGTGCTTGCAGGCAGGCAAGTAAGCAAAGTGAGTATTTTGAGATGGTCAAATGTTCAAGAAAGATGTTCTCTTACTGATTTTTTTTAATTCAAGTTTCTTTCTAAAACAAACAAAAATGAGTAATTTTGAAAATTGTGTAAATGACATATGAAAATCTTTTAAATGTCAGACCCTAATTGTTATTCTTTTTATAAATTACAGGTATGCCAAATTGAATTGATTATATATTACTTTTTTCCTCATAAATATGATGCTGACAAAAAACACTACATTTTTAACATTGACATTAAATCACATGAAAGAAATAGTACTGTTGCCAGATTGAATATTCCTTTATATCAATCTACAGAGTAACTGTTCTCTCTACTGTTAAATAGCTGGGGAAGATATTTTATCCTCATCTCCCAGCTATATAAGTTTACCATGAAAACATTCTGAGCGTTTAAAAGTTGTTTGCCAAAATATAAGTAGGAATTTCATTTCAAAAGTCATTTAGAAAGAAGAAAATTAATCCTTCTTCCTAGAATGACAAGACAGAATGTTTCGATACTAAAACACTGGGAAATTTTTGCTGTTTTCCTTTTAACATGGGGATTATCTCCTAATAGAAGACATTTTACACTGTGTCCTGGTTTCAGCACCCAACAAGGGACTCAAAGGGTTGAGATAATGACAGATCTGACCAGAGCATGTTAATACAAATTTGTTATAAGCATTCATTATATTAGTTTAATAGTCACTGGTCACAATGTTGATTTATTTGCTCTCAGAGTTATTGTGCTTGTTATCTGAGTTGTGTTATGTAACACCTTACTTGCTGTATATGTTCCCTGTTGTGCTGTTTATCACCTCCAGGGGCTGGATTAAGGTTATCTTTTTGCCATACTGTGTAACACTGGCTTATGATTTTCACTGAGAGGGTGCTCAAGCATTGGAACAGGCTGCCCAGGGAGTCGCCATCTCTGGAAGTGTTCAAAAAACCTGTGGATGTGGTGCTTCAGGACATGGTTTAGGGAACCTGGTGGCACTGGATTAATGGTTGGACTTGATGATCTTGAAGGTCCTTTCCAACCTTAATGATTCTGTGATTCTGTGATAAAATTGCTGGTCATGAGACTAATATGGTATTTTTACTCAGCATTGCCATTATCATCATACTTTGGGAACCATCTCTCAGAAACTATTAATAATTATACTCTTCACCTTTTCTCCTCAGAGAGTCAGTCTATGGGGGAGACAAGGTGGGGATACTCCCCCACTCCTTCACCTTCCCTTTCTCCTCCAGGTTAACTACAATAGCTCTTGAGAATTGCAAATATCCTTGAGATGTTCAAACCAGCATGTTCCTGTTGCTATGTTTCCTGAATATGTTTCAGGTCTTGTTTAAGATCAAAAAACTATTTAAGAATGTCACCCAGAGATTTGCTCTGAGATGTGATAATTATGAGTGGTAGGGTATGTGAGATAGTATGGGCAAGTATCTAGGGCAGTGGGCACCTCCAATGTTTTGAAACTTCACCCTGACCAAGTGCAGAAACCTGAAAAACTAGTAAAACATTTGGAAAAAGTATGCTGTCACCCTGGTAATTCCAGAGAGACACAATGTCCTTGGGCCTGGCCCATGCCTACTGAGCCCTGCTCAACACTAATCAGTACCCTCAAGGGGAAGAGAAGGTCTCTGGACAGGCACTGCAGCCACCACAACCGCTGTGACAGGCACTGCAGTTACTCAAACCCCCACGGCAGGCACGATGACTCAACCAAAGAACCAACCCATTCTGGTATTGGTGTCCCCTATACACAAGAAAAAATATTGGATGCACAAGTCAGCTCATTTAGTAAGGGAAGAAACTCCTACTAAGAAGGGGAAGGAGGAAGAAATGCATGAGGCAGGCTACTCCAAAGCAGGGTCACCACAAGAAAAGGAAAAGGAAGAGGTAGAACTCATAAATGAGGCTGTAACCAACTGATCCCTATCCCTGAGTGAGTTATGTGAAAAGATTTCATCTCTCGTCCAGGTGAGCACATTGTCACCTGGCTGCTCCAGTGCTGGGGTAACAGGGCCAGTAGCCTGGAATTATCAGTGTCAGGAAGCCAAACAGCTGGGATCCCTTTCTAGGGAAGGGGGTATTGACAAAGCAATTGGAAAAGGGATACAAGCCCTCAGTCACTGGAGGCAACTCCTATCAGGTGTGAAGCGACCATGAAGAGAAGTATCCAGTACCTGAGGCAATTAGCTGTGGTGGAGGTGATTTATAATGACCCACACAACACAGATCCAGATGAAGTCCAGTGCACATGACTCATGTCGTGGAAGTTTGTACGGAGCGCACCATTGTTGCATGCAGCAACATTGTTGCATTGGCAGCAATGACCTGGAGAGACAGAGAGGGGCAAACGGTGGATTAATTGGGTGGCCAACTCCAGCAATATGAAGAAAACCTCTTCCTCCCTACAGCCCTGTGTCTCAGCTGTGAAGGAAAAAAAAAAGAACTGCTGTGATTTAACCCAGCAGGCAGCTAAACATTTTCTCACTCCCCCCACAGTGGGATGGGGAGACAATCAGGAAAAAAGGTAAAACTCATGGGTTGAGATAACAACAATTTAATAAGACAGAAAAGGAAGGGACAATAATAATAATTATAAAACAATATCCAAAACAAGTGATGCACAATGCAATTCCTTACCACCCACTGACCAATGTCCAGCCAGTTCCTGAGCAGTGGCCACCACCCCCTGGCCAACTCCCCTCAGTTGGAGAGGATGATCTCAGCATGAGATCATATGGTATGGAATATCCTTTTGGCCAATTTGCATTAGCTGTCCTGGCTGTGTCCCCTCCCATCTTCTTGTGCACCCCCAGCTTCCTCGCTGGCAGGGCAGTATGAGAAGCTGAAAAGTCCTTGACTCAGGGTAAGCACTGCTCAGCAACAAGTAAAACATCAGTGTGTTATTCTCATGTTAAATCCAAAACACAACATTACAAAGTACTAGGAAGAAAATCAGTTCTATCCCAGCCAAATCCATTTAATAAAAAAAAATTCTACCTAGACTTATTAAAAATAAATTTGAAAGTCTGTGAAGATTGTAATCTAAGGAGGCTGAAAAAAATAGTTCAGATAGGGATGCGATGGATAACAAAGGACAGTTATCAGCTGATACAGATGGATGTGTCAAAAGCTGTCATCACAGTTTCTCAACTACTTGTGTGCAAGATAACGTGAGGCTGGATTTGGCTGTCCCTGCTCATTCCAGCCAGCCAGTTCTGAGCAGTCAGCTGCTTACTTGTACCCTTTCCCTAAGACTGCTGGTCTTCAGCGTCCTACAGGAATCTGAGATGTCTCTTTTGTGACGGTCTTCTTAAGCAGTAAATAATTCCATGGGCTAAATTGAGATCATCATACATCAATTACAGACATGACACCAGGCTTTGAAGGGCTCCTGGCTCAAACAAAATAATGGCAGTACCAGCAGGGAGAGGAAAATGTTTTCAGAAACTTGAAAGACATTAATTGAATATTTCTCCTCTTCTCATTATAATGGTAATAGACATTTAAAGGGTTATTGAGCTCATTGCTGGACCATGACATATAAACATACAACCTTATTCTCTATAGATGTCCTCTGTGGTACACACATCTTTCACCCTTAGTTTAGTTATTGAAATGCTTTCTGATGAAGATAATGCAAAAGACAATTGGGAAGTCCTGCTATATATCATGTATCAACCCATCTTTAAATTAGGTGTAGAAGAAAACAGTGTACCGAAGTTCTATCTCTTTTTCCTGATTTCATAGTTTATCCAAGATTTTTAGTCTGGATTCCAAAAAGAGTACAAGCTGGAATGAGAATATGTTTTTGAGGAACCTAATGCTAACAGAAAGACTTACTATCAAACATTGACTCACAACTCTTTGTAGGGCACTGCAGGAATCATATCTACACAAATCTCCTCCACCCCAATGAGAAATGTCACACTTTGAATAAACTTAAAATGCTAAATTGTTTGTGGGATTGGAGGGGGGGGGGAAGAGAAAGTACGTTCTAAATGTTTTTCCCTCCTCAACAGCAGCAGCATCTGCAGAAGACTTGATCTGGTTATTTTACTGGCTGCTGCATCTAAGATGTTCATATAGGCTAAATTATAACATCATGTTCGTCACAGTTGCTGTACTTGCATCCACAACATTATGATTCTGCCTAGAGATGACATAAACAAGAAAGTGGGAAATGAAAATATTATCAATGTTATGAAGCCTATAAAACTATGAACATCAAACACAATCTATGAATAATTTTCTTGTAAACTATTTATGCATATAAATATATTTCTCTTTATATATTCTAGGTTTCATTTGACCGTTATTCTACCTCCACACTTCCTGTTCTGGATAATTATTTCTAGGTCAGAAGTAGGTCATGAGCTATAGCTTTTAGGAGCAATGGACCTAATGGAAAGACATTTTATTTGAAAGAATAGGATATCAGGTTAACGGGAATTGCACTTGCACACTGTTGGAAGAATAAACCTCTCAATTTGCTACCTGATTGTCCCTAGATCATAGATTACTAAACCAATATGGGTTGACATGGTCAAATGGTTTATTGCCTTGAAGCCAGTAAACAGAGTGGTATTTGTTATTAGAACTCTTCTTCCACTTGGAATGAGGCATTAAAGATAAAATAGTATGAGCAGAATGGAAGGACAGAGATGTGGAAGGTGATGAAAGAGAAAACAGGATACAGGGTTTAATGTAACCTCTTTGCCATCATAAAATAAGATATTTAGGTCAGACAACACATCCTGATATTCCCCAATGACAGCATTATAAAGTGACAAAAGTATATTCTCTTCAATAATACATAAGGTGCATTTGATCTATTTAAGAAGAAGTGTTGCTGGGATATAATGTCAGAAGACTGTTTCAATGAATTAAGAGAAAAGCAATATAAAAATAGCTTTATTTTAATATTTTTAATTACTTTGCAAATTCTAGATTAGCCAAGCATTTTCAAAGTTCAGTCTGCTGGAAAAGTGCAACCAGTAGCCATTATGCCTGGGACACACTACAGGTTAATTTGTAACAGCTTACAGGGTCTGAACTTTGCTCTTTAGGATGTGCGATGGTTTGCAACATTCAGACAATTCACAGATGTCAAATCATGAAATAAGTTATGCTTATGGCATCCAAGTAGAAGCTGTGACTTTATGGAGACTTGGCAGTATGTAAGTTAAAATAATGATTTTATCCATTTCTTCAGATAAAATTTGTACCAAATCCAAGAATATTACAAAGAAAAATCACTTTCTGTATTCTGCTCCCATTTTGCCTTTTCTCAGAAAAATTCCAATTACCTTAAATGAGTGATTTTGTGAGTACTATGTGGAAACAGGACCCAGATAATTGCTCTATTAGATTTCCCGTTTTTTCCCCCTCATTAAAATTAATTTTAAAAACCTGCTCATGGTATTAGTGGTTTTGATACAGCCCACAGTGACAGCTGATCACAGACACTCCCATTCTTAACTTCAAAACTAAGACTTTCTGTGGTAGTCAAACATGAAGAATGGCCAGCACAGATCTCAGAAATACCAATTCTCTTGAACTGGCCGTAGGACCTGGATTGTTTTTCCATTCCATAGATGCAATGTCTGCTGCTTAAACTAACATAAATAAAGTCCACTTTGAAAAGAAAAGTAGAAAGCCATAAGAGATTGCTACTGAACATCTTTCACAAATACAAAAAAAAGAAAAAAAAATAAAAAAAAATCTACCTCTCATAATTCAGTTTTCCAGCTATTTTTATTGTAATACTTGTTATATAATTTGATTTGACCATATTGACCCATATTGGTTTGATAATCTATGATCTAGGGACAACCAGTTAGCAAACTAAGGGCTTGCTTTTTGCAATAACATATAAGTGCAGTACCCATTAACCTTAAAACAAATTCTGTGTAAGCATGTCAATTGCTGAAAAGTTCCCCTGAAATCTTAACAAAGGACAAAACAAACAAACCAAGAAACAATATGATTGCAGTTACAATTGTTATTCTATGAATAAAAATTACTATTGCAAAACTGAATAATTGGAAAGCATAGACACATACAATCAGATCTCACAATCAAGTTGTCTTTCCTTTTAGCATTAATATTACTGTCTCTGTTTTTCATAATATAATTTAATTTTTATGTACCAAATTTTCCCAAAGGGCATAAATGCATTTCAGCTCTGTGCAGTGGTAATTCAGTTTTAAACCATGCATACAAACTCAATAAACAGCAAAATGCTAATAGGTTGTATATGGGCTGTGACCTTTCCTAGTTATTTTTCAGTATCTTTTAATAGTTAAGAAACATTCACTGAAATAAGTTGAGAGAATCTTAGTATATTATTTACTTCAGAAAAATGAATCAAATGGACTCAAATTGATAATAATATGATAGTTCATGCTTGAGAAACCTCACAATTGCCAATGTGAAGAACTGGGTATTGTCTCACTGGTGTAATCATGTGGAGAGTGGATTGCATTTACACTTTGCATGACCTTGAAAACTGTTTCCCAGACCAATGTCAGAAACATTTTTTTCAAATATTGCTGCTGCCAAGAATATAGAGTAGAAAAATAAAAATAAAAAATAAATATAACAATAGTAAATGTAACAGTTGTGATCTTTTTTTCAGTGTTTTAGAATGAAAAGACGACCCATAATTATGACCTATAATTTAAAATGCAGAGTTTGTAAGACATTTCACAAAGACGATTTAGCATTACTGATTTCTTATACATTGTAAACCAGAATTTGAATGGTTAATGTTTTTTAAATGAGCATTTAAATATTCATTGAGATTGCAGATTCCTTGATTCCATGATCCTAACTTGCAAAGATGTTAAGTTTGGTTCACAAGCTGCGGTTGCATGTTAGATGTTTTCAGAAGCTTTGACTTCTTTGTTGAACTATGTATTCCTAAATGTAGCAGAATAAAATTTTTCTTTTATTTCACGACATTTTTCTCATTAACATATTTTATATCTACATATTTTTGTCATTCTCTGGATATTTTCCCACTATGCTGTATAGATACTAATACAAGTATTATGAATTATAAGATTTTATTTCCTTCTTAGAATCAATGTTTGTCTACAGTATATTTATTGACCAGTTACTGAGCAGTTCTAGTGTCCTTCTTTGAAGAAGACCCAAGGAGGTCTTTATTTTCCTTCTGTTCATACCTCAACCTTACTGTAATACTATCTGGAATTTTAAAATATTTATTGCCGCTATAACTAGGAGAAGGTTACGTGCTCCATGCAAATGTAAGAGGTACCTTGCTTCCTGATGGAGTGAACAAGAAGGCTACATAGGCTTTTACCACGTAAGAAAACAATCAGTGTTTACATGCAGCTATGATATTCCTAAAGTCTACATAGTTATCTATTTCATCTTTGGATTTCACCAGTCTATTTTCCGACTGAATTTTGGATTTCACCTGATTACATTGTAGCCACGAGAGATCCCCTTACCTATATGAAATTCCATCCATATGTAATCAACTTTTTTGGGGTGTTTTTTATGACATTATTCTTGTGTTTATTCAAACTCTCATCACTTTATTCAGCTGTAGAAATGTTCTGCTGTACTTAAAAATTGAATGGATTATTATATCATGAAATACATGTTCTTGATTCAAAACAGGAACTGGAGTTATTGACCTGTTTAAGATTGACTGGTTTTGGACAAGACCCTAAAAGTAGGTCAATGCTTCCCAATCATACCACCATTTAGTTGGAAACAAACTCTTTGAGAAATAACAATCTACTTTTCAATCATGTTACAGCACAGAGTCTGCTATAGTTACTAATGTTTCTAATGATTTATTAATGCAGTCTGGTTTTGGTTGCTTAAGCATTTTATTTTTGCTTGATCTGAATGCTGTTTTTGACAGTGTCGATTATAACATTCTGCTTGATTATTTATGAAATTATGTAGATGTAGATGTCAATCTCATTTATCAAACACTTGTCCATCTGTGTCATTGCATATTAGTTTTTTTCTGTACTACCTTGGCACATTGTCAGGTCCTTCAGTTTTTACACAAACTCATTTTTCTTAGTATAAGGTAAAGTATTTCTTTTAAGTAACTCCATTCATCATTTAGATACTTCTTCCTTCATGTAAGATAACCAAGGACATGCAATATTGGCTTTGTACAGCTGTATAGAAAACCATCAAACACTAGAAGGAACATATTTGTTCTTTGAACATGTATACACACACGGAGAAACAATAAACCTATACTTATATAATTCTTCAGGATATTTTTCATTACAAATACAATCATTATTTATAATTACAATAAATTTAATTGTAGAAATGCACATGGGACGATACACAGCAATCATCAAGTTTCACCTATAATATCACAGTGTTTATTTATAGAAAACTCTGGATGCATCCCATTACTTTGGTTTACATTAATTGTTTACATTGATTTCAATTCAAGATTTGTGTTTACTCTAACAGTTATACCAGCAGTTGATGCCTGGCTTATATCCTAGAGGTAACACATGATCTCTCTCACTGCTCCTCTTGAGTAATTAAATGTTTAGGGCACTCCAGACATTTATTTTCACATGGCAGGTTTTCTCCTCTGTGAAACTGATATATGTTAAAGGGAAAAAAATTCTTTGTGTTCAAGACATGGGCTGTCACCTACGAAATGCATTTGCCTGGTTCCAGTTTAAACCTTTTTCATGTTTCCGAATTGCAGTGTGGTCACTCAAACAGAACACTATGCGGCGCTGATATGTGTACAATAACCAAGATAACTCCAAGTTGTTTCATCACCATGGTAACTAGGCCTTGGTTCTACACTAGGAACTTTGCCTGGCACAACCTTGTCGACTATAGACATTTGGGAATTTTTTAATGATACTGCTTAGACCACCAAAAGCCCTAATGCAGACACAGCAATTCTGAACAAAAAAAAGTCTTTTTCTCATATAGCTTATTTTGTGAGGGAAGATGGTATATACTAAATCCAAAGAAACATATTTTTATCAATAAAAGCTACATCTACATTTAGCGTTTTTGCTGAGATAGAACTGTTAGCAATCCCTCTCTAGTTTAGACTAACTCTTAGCAGTATAAAACAATTCAAGATAATGCCGAGCATACCTTAAAAAAATGTTTTCTGCAGCTCTTTTGTTCATGATTTTCAGGTGTGTCCTTTTCTTTACCACCCCTGCAGATTGTGAAATATAGATTGCATACTGATAATGCAGACTGTTATCTGTAGGTGTTCCTAAATAATGAATAGCTCACTGCAACAGCTTTCCTTACAAATAACTAGCAAAAGCCAGCTTCAGTCTTGGTTTTTGAACAAAATAACTTATAACATTTCTAAAATAGAAGCCTACCTTGAGGTTTCTAAATCCATTCTTGGGCACCTAAGGGTGCCTTTGACAGTGCCATTCTTTTCAACTTTTAAATTATATTTCATCCAAAAATGGCCATGTTTCTTTAGGCTAGACTGTGCCTGGACAAGCACAAACATTTGTCCTGAAGCTGCAAGGACCCTTATCCAACATTTCAGTCCCTCTGGAAACAAATCTAGGCACAACATTCTCTAAATGTCCCTATCTTACATATCCATATGTAAGAAGATAGCAAAAGGCTAGATTATAGCACATAAGGAAGCATGCTTTACCTTCCTGAGAGTGTGTCTCCACTACATTGTAATAATATTTATGTCTGATCACATCTTCCTCTCAAAATCACTATGAGAAACCTTTGCAAGGTACTTGGTTGGTGAAGATTCTGGTTTGTTCTCAGCTTTAGTTTGCTTTAGCTACTTTTTCAGCAGAAACTCTCTTTCCATTACAGGCACCACTATATACACAGTAAAAGAAATCTCAAAAGAGGGGGGAACGCACTGTGTTTAATAACATATTTCCGTTCCCTGTCTGCAGTCCACTGCCCTTTTATTTGTTCCATCAGTGTAGCTCATGGGGTTTCTCTCAGCAAAAACTAATTGCTGGAGAAGCTGTACTCATTGTTCTGCTCTGTCCTTCATTTCAAACTAGGTTGTAACTTTCTGTAGTGGTTGGTATTTAACCGATCCACATCTAAAAGAAGATTTTCCGTAAAAAAAATCATGCTTGCATTGACTCAAATACTGTGAAGAATTCTGGAAAATTGAGAGGAGTGGACTCTAAATGATAGTTTGCACAACATCAGAATTACTGCAAGCTCTAATACACCATCAGAGGTAGAGCCACCAAGTACGTCAATGATTATGACATCACTGTTTTCACTTGTTTGTCTTTCTGTAACTGTGATTCTGGGAAGATATCCATAGAAACATAAAGAAGGACATAAATCCTTTTTTTTTTGGTCACAGTTTTGCTTCTGTCTACAAAGGGATTTCAATATATCATTAGTCATCTTGGAATTAATTTAAAAGTTCTTCCTCGATGATCTTAGGGAGTTTTAGCATACTTAATTTATTGGTCCTTTTTCTCTGCTATTCTCAGCTGACTCATTTGAAAACACAAGCCATATGAACAATCCTTCCTACTACCCTTGTTTTTAAAAGTAAGTGTCGCAAATTATGCTCTTTTTTTTTCCCTAAAAGAGACAGCTTTTACACAAGCACAGGTGGCTTGGTTAGAGTCAACTTAACAGCATATATACTAAGAGGAAAGGAAATGACAGTATAAAAAGAAATATACATTAAAAAGTCACAAACTCATAAAATAACAACAAAATGAAAATCAGAGAAAGAAATCAAAATGTCAGCATTTTCATTGTATATTCTTATTTTTAGAGGTTTTATTGCGTGTTAAAAACTCTGTAAAAACTAAACCCTGGTATATAAAGTATGACATTTGAGTCTAGAAACAAATTTTATCTCATATATATATTGGAAAAAGTTAATTCATTGCATTTTGTTAATATTATATGGTTAAATAAAAAGCAGTGTTACAAGTTGGAATCATTTCAATCTATCATTTCAAGGAGAAGTTAGATCAATGTTAGCATAAAAAGTATCTGTAAGAAGAAAACCACATCGTTAAGATTCATGCTTTCTTAATAAGTTTTGGTTTATACATGTCTGGAACTGTGGTATCACTTTTTACACTTGGTATTACTGTTATTGTGTGTTAGCTTTAGGCCACTTACTGTGCTTTACAGTCAAGGTTGTCCTCACACTTAAATGAAGCATGTGTGTTTATGCATGTATGTATATGTGTGTGCCCACAGGTGTGTGTATACATATACTATATACATATAATTTTAAAATTGTACACTGTAGTGTCACTTTGATTCCTTTTTCTTTGCCAATAATCTTGTATTTGACTGCTGTATGTTTGAAGGGAACTGTCACGAACGAGTGGTTGGGCCACCTAGAGAGTCACCACCAAAGATATCAGAAAGTGAATGTTTTTAATGTAGATTTGTAAAAAGATATGACTTAACAGAATTTGATGTCAAGGCTCACTCTATTATTTACTTAACATGAAAATGTTACAATTAGATTGGAATGATTTGCTTGTGGATTAAATCATGTTAATGTGGCTTATATGTATATTGAGGAGACAAAGTAGGGGACACCCTCCCGTTGAGTCACGAGGTTCCGAGTGGACCGAAATCCACACCTAGTCCCAGACTTGGTCAACAGTTTATGTCTAAGGATTAGGAAAAGGGAAAGAAAGTGAGGGAAACCCTCCTGTTGAGTCACGAGAATCAGGATAGACTGAAATTCACCCTTAGTCCCAGACTTGGTCAACGGTATATGACTAAGATTAGGTAAGGAAAGGAAGGGAATGTCCTCCTGCAGAGTCACAAGGGTTCAGAGTGGACCCCCTTGCTTTCTAAAATCCTTCTCAGAGAGGAGTCTATGTGTGGCTGAATCCACTCCTAGTCCCAGACTTGGTCAACGGTTTATGACTAAAGGGATAGGGTGTAGGGGATTCTGGTGTAGTGTTTGGTATAACTTTAAAATGACAACAATCAAATTCACTAACACTATTGAGATAAATCACAATATCAAATCATATAAAACCTAGTAACATAATTAACCTAAACTTATTGAGAATAATGATATTGAAATAAATCACAGTATTAAATCATAGCGACATACTAAGATCAGACACATAAAGAGATGTAGAGAAACGAGATAGATATGTACAACGGTACCTTTAAATATCCCCCTCAAATTCAGTCAAATACTCACATCAAATGCTTTGCATCGCTCAACGGGTGATCAGCTGAGCCTCTGAGTTGATTGTGAACTGGGGGGTTCATGGGCTCTGAGAGGTGTCCCATTCAGAAGGAGGTGCTGGTCGCAGCCCCCTGCCGTCCAGGAGAGCTCAAAGGGTCCCTCTTGGGACCACTATTTATAGGAACTCTCAACATCCCAGTGACACTGGTACTGATCCACCCAAGTCACAGCTAGATAAGATATGTTCCAAGGCTGCCTGGCGATGATGAGTTACCCCCATCTGTGCAAGAGTGCTTGGTACATTCAAGGGTCACTTAACCGCCAAGCTCTCTGCTCCATGACCAAGGCTTATCAAGCAAGGCGGGGGAAGAAATGCACCATCACAGGAACCCAGGATATTAGAAAATGTTCTGGTATGTTATGAACTGAGCTATCACATCTCATACAATGAGCATGAGATGCAGACACATGGCATTTGGTTTGCACCTTCTCACAGCAACAATTCTGTAACACATGTTTTTACAGAGCAAAACCAGATCATTTGTCATACTTTCTGATTCTACATGCCGATCCAAACTGCATGCCTTAGCAGTGATCTGTCAAAGATTATGCGTGTCACATGGGCATCAGAAGAAGGAGAAATACTATGCTGCTATGCTTCACAGAATCACAGAATAATTAAGGTTGGAAAAGACCTTTAAGATCATCAAGTCCAACCATCAACCCACCACCATGCCCACTAAAACATGTCCTGAAGTGCTACATCTATGTGTTTTTTGAACACCTCCAGTGATGGTGAATCCACCACCTCACTTGGACAGCTTGTTCCAATGTTTGACCATGCTTTCAGTGAAGAAATTTTTCCTAATATCCAATCTAAACCTCCCCTAGCACAACTTGAGTCCATAGTTATTTGGGAGAAGAGATCAACACCCACCTCACCACAACCCCCTTTCAGGTAGTTGTAGAGAATGATAAGGTCTGCCCTCAGCCTCCTCTTCTCCAGATTAAACAATCCCAGTTCCCTCAGCCATTTCTCATAGGACTCGTGCTTTAGACCCTTCACCAGATTTGTTGCCCTTCTTTGGACATGCTCCAGCACCTCCATGTCTTTCTTGTAGTGAGCGGCCCAAAACTGAACACAGTATTTGAAGTTTGGCCTCAGCAGTGCTGAGTGCAGCGGCATGATCACTTCCCTACTCCTGCTGGCCACACCATTGGTGATACAGGCCAGGACATTGTTGGCCTTCTTGGTCACCTGCGCACACTGCTGGTTCATGTTCAGCCAGCTGTCAACCAGACACCCCGAGGACCTTTTCCTCCAGGCAGCTTTCCTGCCACTCTTCCCCAAGCCTGTAACATTGCATGGGGTTGTTGGACTCAAGTGCAGGACCCAGCATTTAGACTTGTTGAACCTCATACAATCAATGGGCCTTGGTCCATCGATCCAGCCTGTCCAAATCCCTCTGCAGAACCTTCCTACCCTCAAGCAGATCAACGATCTCACCCTATTTGGTGTCATCTGCAAATTTACTGAGAGTGTACTCAATCCTCTCATCCAGGTCATTGATAAAGATGTTAAACAGAACTGGCCCCAATGGCCCTACAGAACACCACTTGTGACTGGCTGCCAACTGGACTTAATTCCATTCACCACCACTCTTTGGGCCTGGCCATCCAGCCAGTTTTTTACCCAGTGAAGAGTACACCCATTCAAGCTATGAGCAGCTAGTTTTTCTCTTGGAGAATGCTCTGGGAAATGTTGTCAAAGGCTTTACTAAGGTGTTGTGGTTTCAGCCCAGGCAGCAACTAAGCACCATGCAGCCACTTGCTCACTCCCCTACAGTGAGTAGGGACTCAGTCCCTGCAATGAGACAAGGGAGAGAATCAGAAGAGTAAAAATGAGAAACTTATGGTTTGAGATAAAGACAGTATAATATGTAAAGCAAAAGCCGCTCATGTAAGCAGAGCAAAACAGGGAATTCATTCACTGCTTCCCACCAGCAGGCAGGTGTTCAGCCATCTCCAGGGAAGCAGGACTCCATCACATGTAACAGTTACTTGGGAAGACAGACACCATAAACCTGAAAATCCTCCCACCCCTTCCTTCTTCTTGGCCCCAGCTTTATATGCTGAGCATGATGCCGTATGGTATGGAATATCCCTTTGGCCAGCCTGTATCAGCTGTCCTGGCTGTGTCCCCTCTCAGCTTCCCATGCACCCCCAACCTTCTTGCTGGCAGGCCAGCATGAGAAGCTGAACAGTCCTTGACTGCTTAGCAACAACTGAAAACAACAGTACGTTATCAACATTTTCTCTTCCCAAATCCAAAACACAACCTCACACTAGCTTCTGTCAAGAAAATGAACTCTATCCCAGTTGAAACCAGGATGTAAGGACAATACAGTGAGTCACAAATTCTTTGCTGAATGAGTAGTGTTGTACTCCTGACCATTCAAAAGGCTTAGGTGAATTCTAAAGAATACAAAATATTATTAATATGAGGACTTAAACATCTGAGTTTTGTAACTCAGTGGTGCATTTTTCAGAAGAACTTAGGTGATTAAAAAGAACAAATGTTATTGAAAATCTAAATAATCCAAACAATCTGGTCAAAATAATGTGGAGTTGTTACGATGTTTCCCAGTAAATGTCTATGATATAGACAGACATTTTAAAGAATGAGAACTGCAATGTAAAATGAGATTCATAGCTCTAGACAGTGCCAGTATTCCTGTATTGTTATGAAATATAAATGGTTCCTTAGATGAAAATGTAGAACTTAAAAGTCAGCAGAATGCCTAAGAAAAATGTGTAGGTTTTGTGCTTTGCTTGTCTGCATTTATGAACTTAAAGAAAAACATGTAGTGCTTTTGTGGGTCCTGCCAGTAGCACTTTTGATAATTCTACTCACATATGTGTAATTGTTGACCTGTCCCCTTAGATACTGAAACATAACCACCACATGAATCCTGTAAATAAACACCTTGTTAAAATCTCTATTGCCACTTATTATGTGTTTTACAGTTCCTATCAGCTTATATATAATTTGTGTAATATATTAATAGTAGTTTCATGATGAAGTATTTCCTATAAAAGGAAATAAATTTGATGATCTGTGACATCTTGCACAACATAATCCTTTGCAAGTGAAGAAATGTGAAATTTTCTTGCAAGTCTATAACATGATGTCCATGTACCTTGAGTGACAGACACCAGACCTTCACAAAGAACTCTCTTCTGTCTCCTTCAGATAAGGAAAAACACAGCATAAATTAATCTCCTACATAGCATCACTCAAAGGTAATTATAACTTTAGTGGCATCAACAAAATTTGAGACTGAAACACCTGCATGCATTCAGTTCGTGATGTATTAGCCATTTAGGAGACAAGTATGAGATAGGTCACAATTAACATTTTGACTACTTTGTTTCTTCTAACCTGGCTTCCCCTTTGATTTTCGGATATAAATTGATTAATATGACTAGTCATAAACAATTAGCTCCTAAATTGTTTTTTTAAAAAGCACTGATGGCCTACCTAAGATTAGTTTCAAGGATCTGAAGGACCCACAGTCAAACCTGGATAACGTAATTTAAGGAGCCTTCTAAAACAGGGAAGGAAATAGCTAAATTATGCCTTCTTTCATTAGGTTGGTCAAGCATGATCTCCCTTGGTGAATCCATGCTGACTACTCCTGATAACTTTCTTTTCATCCGTGTGCCTAGAGATGGCCTCCAGAAGGAGCTGTTCCATCACCTTCCCAGGGATGGAGGTGAGGCTGACCGGTCTATAATTTCCTGGGTCTTCCTTCTTGCCTTTTTTGAAGACTGGGGTGACATTGGCTTTCCTGCAGTCCTCAGGCACCTCTCCCGTTCTCCATGATTTTTCAAAAATTTTGGAGAGAGGTGTTGCAACAACATCAGCCAGTTCATTCAGCACTTGTGGGGTGCATCTCATCAGGGCCCATGGATTTGTGAGTGTTCAGTTCAGGAAATGATCTCTAACCCAAACCTCATAGACAAATTGAGAGTCTTGTTCCCTCCAGGCTTTTTCGCTTACCCTCAAGCTCTGGGATTCCTGAGGAGTAGTCTTGGCAGTCAAAACTGAAGTGAAAAAGGCATTCACTTCAGTGAATGAAGTGAATGAAGTGAAGACTCTGCCTTCCCATGCCTTTCAGTAGTCACCGGTAAAAAAGTCTTAGTCAATTCCTGGTATGAAATTTTGCATACCAATAGCCAGCCAGCTGCTGCTTTCATGAAAGCTAGTGGCTTGACTAAAGTTATTAAGAATTTCTAGAAAGGAAAGATTTAATGTTTGCAAATTACATCGTGGCTTGACTAAAGTTATTAAGAATTTTTAGAAAGGAAAGATTTAATGTTTGCAAATTACTACAGATTTTTTTTTCCATTCTTATGCTTTGTATTTAAAATTAATGATTATATAAACTGAATATCTGTTTCATTTTATCACAAACGCACACTGTTGTTTGGAGTACATTTTCTAGATCTCATATTCAGATGTGGTTTCCTCCTTGTAAGATTTACAATCAATGACAGAGACAGTGTTTTCAATTCTTCATCTGGAATCTCTAAAATATTTTTACAAATACATTAGGATTAGTAGATGCATCTTTGGATACTACTTCCTTACTTATTCTGAAAGATAATTTACATGTTTGCCATTGCTTTATCATGCTGATGGAAACCACAGTTGAAAGGCAACAATGAAGGACACAGATGTAGGTTTAATTCCCACTATACCACTCACTTTGCAGGTTTTCTCCTTTCTTCTTCCTGTGCCATGTAGTATCTTATCAGTTTAGAATGCAATTTTTTTAACATGGCATCTGTCTCTATTCATATGCTATTAAAAGCCAGGATCAGGTGATCTTTGATCTTGTTGCATCTCTAGATTCCACTATAAATAGGTAATAACAAGTAGTATAGCAAAGATATAATAGCTGATGTCATAATCACATGTGATTATGACATCAACTATCTAAATGGAAAAATAAAAGACTATTTTAGATGTAAAAACAAATTCTGTGTGTGAGGAAACCAATATGCAAAAGTGAGTCATGTTCAAATATTTTTTTAAACTTTGATGCTATACATGTAAGAAAAGAAAAAGGTTGGTTTTTTGTTTTTTTTTCCTAATGTATTCCTTGGTCTGAAGAACATAGCACTACCCTTTCATCTCCAGGCTGGTCATATCAATTCCCATGGAACTGGAAAATTCAGAGAAATCACGTGACAGAAAACATTTGATACAAGAAGCCTGATAAGGACTGGACTTGGGCAGTGGAAAATAAGCTCAGAGACAAGTTCTGGGCTAAAAACTCATGTAAAAGGGTGTTATACTTAAAAAGAAACAATTTTTTTTTAAAAAAAAAAGCTCTTCCAAATACTCTTGTGCATTTCTAAAACCCAATAGCGGCTTGAAAAATGGACTGAATAATAGAAAAAAATCAAAGATAAAATCTCATGGGTTCTGAAGACTTTCTGTATTAGAACACAAAAAGATAATAACTTTGACAAGCATTTATAACTTCTGTTACGTATCTATGTATGCATGAATTGAAGAAGCAGCTGAAAGCGTTCCCTGAGGAAATAAGTCAGTGGAGAACTGATAAGCAGTAATAGCTGGATTTGATCAGCCCTTATAAGGTACATTCCTCATATACAAAAAACTTAGTGAAAAGAGATTCAGTCCTTGAAAATGATGTAATTCATGACTGCCAAAAGAGTAATCCAAAACAAAAGCCAAGACTCCAAATGGGAATCACTGCATAATGAATAGTGAAACTTGAAGCAAAGAAAAGAAACTTCAGGAAAAGCCAGTATCACAAGAATAGTCTGAATGAATCCATAAAAATCACTATCACTTTTCAAGAATTTGCTACCATGACTCCTACGTTTCAGTGTGTTACATAAAATATTTTATAACAACAATGAAGTCTAATGCTACTATTGAAAATCATTTTTAATGAGTCTTGAAATGTTAGTTTAGGTCAATTTCTCATGTAATTCAGTAACTACAGTAAAACAGACTGAAATTTATTTTGAATTTAAGTTTCATTAGTTTTTTCTGTTCATATAATTCCTTTAAAAACTGGTGAGTAATAGGGTACAAGGAAGGTTTAAAAAACTGTTACTATTGTGGCATAATTCCATAACTGCATTAAAACTTAGTGTTGTTTAGTTTATTTCTTAGGTTATTGAATTTCTAAATTGATAGAAAAAATTCTTTAAAACAAATTGAACACAAAATCATATACAGTCATCTGGCAATAAAACATTTCTGTTTCTTACGATAATTACACAAAACCAATATATCAACTATGGGCACAATCATCTCACTTTGCTTTTCTCTGACTGGGATCTAAGTTCAGATGGTTATATTATTTGCTTTTTAAAGTGTATATCAAGTTAAAAAAGTGTCCAAAAAAAGAAAAATGGATGCTATTAAAAATAAAACAAAAGAAAATCCTATATATCAGACTATCCTGTGCTCATACCAACAGGCAAGGAATAAACTACTGAGACCAAATGGTAAATTTCAATGAGGTATTTCAATCCAAATTGAATTACTTCTTAGTAGTAATTAGAACTACTTACTTAGTAGAAGTAACAAATCTGATCCTACTAAAGATAGCAATTAAGAGCTTTTAGAAAAAAACAATTGCTATCATTAAAGGAAATGCAGTGGATTTCAATGATTCAATAAGTATAGGAGCAAAAAAAATGAAAACCTTTTCTTCTTCTTCCCCCCTGCCCCCCCAATATATCAGTTGCTAAAAGTCTGCAAAACAGATCAAGATACTGATGGATTAAGAGGCATTAAAAGGGCAGTTAAGCCAGTTAGGTGAGATAAACAAATTGTCATGGACATAATATATTTTTTTCTTTTTATTTTTCCTCTCCTGTTTTCTATTTTTTTTATTTTATTTTTTTTTTTTTTTTTTTAGTTAATCTCAACAGCTGATAATGTGGGAAAAAACCAAGGGCTCAATACACTTGCCTAAACGTAGGTATCTGGTGCCTGAGAATGTTCAGGAGAGTCACAGAGGTCTGGAAGGTAAGGAGCAGGACTGCATGGGGATACATCCTTCCACAGAGGCAGCTGGTGGCCAGGGCAGATGGATAAGGGTGTGGACATGGCACAGAAGTTTCTGTTTAGACAACTGACTCATGTCACCATATTCCTGTTCCTCTCTGGTGATAAAGTTACTGTGACAGGTTTTAGTGAAAAACTTCAGATGGACCTATGATTTACAGATCATCTGTTATGAACCCTAAGTCCATTTCGCCACTATCTTACTCTGAGAATTTTAGGAAATCTTGCTTTGGACATGATTAGTTCATGATTTGTCATCAAAACTGAAATATTTTTCTGTTGTACTGAAAGATCAGGTGAACCAGACAGTCTGAAACTAAGTAACTTGGAAATGAGGAATTAGTTACAGATATCTTCAGACAAAATTGAACATCTTTTCTTTCTTTTCTGTTAAGCAATGCAAAATGTGATTAAAAGCTGGAGCACAAACAAAAGACCAGAGAAAGGATTCCAATGTTGAAGACTACCTTGACTGAAACACCTTTTCTATTTTGCTGAAACACTTTTTCTATTTTGCATGTTTTGGAATAAAATCACATTTTATTAAAGTCGTCTGACTTTTTGTTCAAATAGATTCCAGCATTAAGTAGAAACCTATTTCCTTCATCCTTACTCATCCTTGCTCACTCATTTACTACAATTCTTTCTGAACAGCAAAATCTGTAAATTAACTGTATAGGTAGATACTTGTTTAAACTAAAAGACTTAAATCCAGTTATGTTGAGCAAAATCTAGTACATGTACTAAAATATATGTTTATGTTTAAATTAAGCATCTCTGTCAAGTTTTGTTTCAGAGCTCCTAAAATACAATAACAAGTGGATAAAAAGGTAAGCAAGTTTGCTTGTGAAACTAAAAAAAACTCTGAAAAGTCCTAATGCCATGAAATTAATACAACAGATAAGTTAAATTAAAAAAAAAATAACCCAGAAGAGTGTCTATAACTTAATCACATTCTGTTAAAATACAGAGCTGGTTGCAGAGAAAATGAGAAGGGACAAATACTGGCAATCCGATAAACCTTTCTAATGCATTATAATAATGCTTACGTTATAGCTTGGCCTCAAAGATGCAGTTGTAAGTGTTTTAAATATTTCATTCAGCAGTCATTAGGATTAATTCTTTTATTTTTTCTTTCTTTTAAATATAAGATTTTTCTCATTTTTTTTTAAATGAAAAATGTCACTGGAAGCTTGGGGAAGATATGCATTGGCACTATTTTGTTCACCTTTCCTGGCAATGCTCCTTTCCATCACAGAAGCATGAGAAAGTAAGATGAAAAGACATTTTTAATAAGCTTTTGTCCCACAGACACTTCTTCAGTTATAGTCACTAAGTGTTTTTCATTACATTTATTTCCTTTTCATATTATATCAGTTTCTAAATATAATTCAGAAAAAAAAAAGATGTCCTAGACACAAATTCTTAGGTTAGTGACCACTTTAAAATAATACAACACAATTGCTATGAAAATGTAATTCAGCTTTCCATAGACCGCTTGTGCCTGACAACTAATTTTTTTGTTGCTCCCTTGGGTAGCTGCTAGAAACAGTCCCCAATGTAGATCCAACCTCTGACTGAAGCACAGAAAGGAAAAGCTGAAAAATGAGCAACGGGAACAGCTTGCTGATGAAGTTGAATGAAGAGCTAGTAATGATATTGGTGACATTACTAATTACTTAGCAGGCAGAATTCAAAATGAGAATTCATTTGTCATGATGATATCATCAATTAGCTTTCTGTTGCCTTGGGTAATAGGTTTGTGCTTGCTTGGTGCAGTATAAACTTCGATATATAACTCATTTTGTTTTGTACATCTGTACTTCTTAACTTTTACCTTTTAAAGTTTTACTTTTCTAGGTATTGCATTGTGGTTTTATGAGTGTCCTATTTCAAGATTTGATAATTTATACTCAAATTACATTATGAGTTTAAAGACCGCATAAGCTCTGCCCCCCCAAACAAGCAAATGTTCAACAGACTGTTTTAAAAGTTTCATAGCCTAAAGTCACACCCATCTCAAATGCAAAAGGAAGCATATTCAAATTTGATACTTAAAAAGATTCGTGTAGCTTTCTAGACAGAAATTTAATGAAAAATTTATATTAAAGATATGCGAGTTCCTCTAATTTTGATCAAAAGTGAACCAATATCATAGTCCCAAGAGTCTGGAGACTCTACTATCTCTTCCAAACAGCTGAGATTCCTGGCTGAGTCATCCTGTCAGAGGGATCCGGCCAGACTTCACCAGCTGTGCACTCCAAGATTTTCCTCCCTCCTGTCCAACTTGGCATCTCTGTCTTTTTCATCTCCTTTCTGGATTCTTGAATTGCTGCCTTGGCTTTCACAGGGCCACTTTCCATTTTCATGGGCACACGCCTGTGATCATTAGTGCTTTGCTCTGAAGTAAGTAAAGAGAATATCTACTCAGTCATGAGGGAACTTCTAATTGTCCCCTTGGAAGTCACCAGAGCTGTCAATGACTCACCCTACCAGCCCTATGCCGTGGAGGTGGGGATTAACCTGAGAGTCACCCAGGGTCCTGAAAGAAAATGTTGTCACCACTGCTAACCAACTGTAGTCAGCCAAGGAACTACCAACCTGAATCAGAAAGTACATGGCCTTTTAGTATGCTCACAGTATTATAGTCTAGTAATATATGCAGCTTGGAGATACCCTAGAACTCATTAAACAACCTAATGGATCATCTGACAGTTGGAAAGGTTTTCTGTGCAAGCAAATGTTAAGGCAAATGTGTTAATTTGAGGCTGTATTATTATGCCATCTCATTTGCACTGTTTTCTATCATTTTGATTAATGCCTAGATTGTGACTAGCACATAGAGGCAATAAGGGATAATATGCATAAAACTACAGTCTGTGAAAGTTCTTACCCTCCTTCCAGTTTGTCCATCTACAGAAAGAAAACACATAAAAATAAAGAGAGAAAAAAAAATGTTAGTACTTCTTTCAGCCTTATAAAATGTATGAGATTATAGATTTATTGATTTTCTATATATATCACTTATTCTACGAGTTGGGAATGCAGTAGGTTTTATTGAGTTAAATATCACAATCAAAAAAAGCTTTTATTTAAAAGGGGAGGAAAGCTTTAGAAACATTTTTAATATCTAGAAACATTCTCTTATTAAGCAAATTCAGGAGATTTCAGATGTTCCACTTCAGTGAGTTTATAACTATGTCTTGGAGTACATGAAGGTCATTAATTTCTCCAGGACCCTTTGAAGTACATATGTAGCTTGTCAAAATCTCCACAGAACTGACTTTCATTTGTTTTATCTACATTGTTGCTCATTAAGTGACATTTCACAGCAGCTGAAGAGTTTTTCATTTTGTCTGTTTACAAATGTTGGACAGATTGTATAAAAAAGTAAATATCATAATAATTAAATATATTTTAAAAACCAAATAGCTTCTAAGGAGGTAATCCCCAGGGTAGTTTTACATATTAAGTTGCATTACAAAGAGAATTTTTAAAGCACTTCCATGATCTCTAATTCTTGTGAAAATGGAAGAGACATAGGTGTATTTTCCCTCTTTCTTCAACAGTCTGACTCCTTGCAATAATTGCCCTGAATAGCGTTCAGAGTGTATTACTGTATTTGCTCTGAAAATCTGAGTTCAGGAATCTCCTACAGAGAGAAACAAGAGATTGCATCCTAACTCTCATCAGAGTCATACATGGAAATATCTTTCACAGAACTCTACCAAAGGAAAAGAGGAGCTTCCTAAAATGGCAAATGTATGGTCATAAATCTGAACTGCAGTTCTAGACAAGCGCATTCGAGCATGTTTGAATATTGTTTTATCTGCGCATTGCCTTGCTCTGTGTAATGGCAGCAGAACAGACACACAAAGTTTGACACGTTACACCTGACTCTCCTGTATGACTGCTTCTGGCCACTGCCATGAGACGCTCTTTCAGAGGAAAGTAAAAGACCTTCATAATGCATGTAAGCTAAACATTCTTGTGAGATACAACAACTTCAAATGTAGACTTATTTTTCTGTTTACCTGTCTTGTATGAGGGGAATGTGTCAGTTTCATTGGAAGCTGGGTTTTATCTGTCATTGGGCCGATATGTGCAGTCAATTTAATCTGATAATTAATTTTCAAATAAAAATTCAGTTTGGCAATTTTTTGTTTAATAACTTTTTATCTTCTCTTCTGAAAACTCCTTTACACTAAAGCATGCAAAAAGGTGTTCCCTTTATGTAATGGAATATTTGGAGCAAGAAAGATGTCACGCGCTGTAGCTCAGGCTGCCAGACTTGTCAGAGGCCCCTATTGACAGAGTCTACTAGCTAACAAAAATGGAGCGGAAAGCGAACAATTCTATGACCCTTTTAAAATTTCTCTTCTTTTTAATCTATCAGCAGTGTTCAGTCATGTTATTGTGCTGGGAATAGCTTATTACTACTAAATTTAGTTTTGTATTTTAAACAGAGGTGACTAACTTTGCTCTTTAAAAGTACTCATTTGCTTTTCTCCTTGTCCTTATTACCTCTTTTTTTTTTTTTTTCCTGAACACAAGAACTGGTACATTAAAAGAGTTGTGGATTAATCTGATGATATTTAATGAGATAAATAGATGGAATAGAAAACAGAAGAAGGAGAGGCCTTTGATCTTTTCAAGTTATTAGACTAAATGATAGTGGAAATTTCTTTCTCAATTTAAGTCGGAAGTTTGCTTTGGCCTCTTAAGTCTCTAATGCTGTCAGTTATTCAAAGACACCTCCCAGGCTTTTAAACTCAGTTTAAATAAAATATATATTATCCCAATTAAATTCCATTATTTCAGCATCAGACAGTTGTCATTATCTTAAGAAAACAGGTTTGTTTTATATGATGTGCAGTAATTATAGTAGTGTCCATTAAAAAACATCTCTTCAATATCACTTCGAATTATTTTAGCTATAGGTAAAGAGGAAGATTTTTTTATATATATTCCAATCAACCTTTCTATAATAAAGGAATTTTCCATTTAGAAAGCCTATTCATTCTATGTGCTGTTTTGTTTTGTTTTGGTTTGGTTTTTAAAGGAGAATATATGATAGTTATTAAAGAAGTACTGTAAATTATTTCAACAGTATTCTTTCCTGGAAAGCAAGAACATTCAAAATGAAGGCCAGTGTAAAAAAAAAAAAACAACCTTCTGAATTTTGGTTTGGTTTTTAAAGGAGAATATATGATAGTTATTAAAGAAGTACTGTAAATTATTTCAACAGTATTCTTTCCTGGAAAGCAAGAACATTTCAAAATGAAGGCCAGTGTAAAAAAAAAAAAACAACCTTCTGAAAGAAGTGTTTTGTCCTAAGAAATTCTGAATAGATCATCTTAATAAATTTTTAATTATTAGATGTCATCTAATGGGCTCATGGTAATGGATTTTTTTCTTTTCTACATTACAGGTATTTATTTGGGTGTACCCTTCTTTGAAAATAATGTTTTTTTCCTTGTACAATGGTATTGTTTAATCTCTTGAAAGATTCTTCAAGGTTTTCATTTTTTATTTCCTCCCATGTTTTGATTATACCTTTTTTTTCCCCATTTCTTTTCTTCACATTCAAAACCTTACAGCCTACCAAACATTTCCTATTCAGTAGTAAAAGAACAATTTACATCTCTATCGGGATCATGAGTCCAACTGTCTTTAACCATTTGTTTGTTTTTCAAAAAGCATCTCCGAGCATCTGTACTGCTTCTCAGGTTTGGGATGATTCTTCTGCATAAATATCTTATTTAAATCCTCTTTAGTTCCAGCTTTGCAGTTATTTCCTATGATTCCCATGGAAAATTTGACAGCAGGTTGGCTGACAGTCTGCTGTCTATTGTCTATTGATATAACTGTTGATCATTATAATTTTGTCATTTCTTTAGGGATATACAGATATATTGAGGAACACTTCTCTTGGCTTCACCTTTTGCCTAGATTGTAAACTATTTGTGTGATGGACCATCTTTTTGTTCAGTGCTTTTACACTGCCCAGCACAACAGAGTCCTTATTTTCTGTAAGTGTTATTCTATTACTGCAATGGTAATACAGGGTAACAGAATTACTATATTATTAAAAAAAAAGAAAAACTTGATATAACTTGTCAGCAATATTAAAAATAGTATGAAAAGAAGATTTTTGCTTATGGATTTTTGCTTTATTTTATTCATAACAATTTTGACTGCAGACTCAGAGGCTGTACCATGGTGGTACATATTCACAAGTAAATTATATTCGTAGTACAAAATGTCTTCTATACGCTGTATTCTCCTGTAAATTAGTCTTGTGTAGGTACTGCTTTTATGAATACATTGGATTCAACTGCATTATATTGACCAGAAAATAAATATATTCACTTCAGTGTTCAAATTAGTAAAAATTAAGGTGAAACACTGAATATTTTTCAAAATGTTTGAGACACAACCTATGTGATGTATTTCCTCATGTTTTTCCAACATTACACCTAAACACATGACCTTTTGTACCTGCTTCAGTGCTGTTATTTGCAAGAAAAAAGAAAACTTCTTTATTTTTCTGAATTTCACAGAATGTTCTCAGAGTTCCATCACTGCCACAGTGAGTAGGGGGCTTCAGGACCTCTTTCCTAAAAATTCAATGGAAGCCCTTGAAGTTCTGTCACTTCCTCACTGTCTTGTTTCAAGGCAAGGGTACTCTAACTGATGTTCACCACAAGAAAATATTTTTAAGAAACTAATGAGCTTCCAAGCTAGAGGAGCAGCACCTTGATAATTCTTGAACATCCTTCCTGTTGCATGGGCCAATGCAAAACTGGAGACAGTGCCTTCTTTTTCAGTATTACTCTTGCCTTAGAAGTGAAATAATTGTAGTTTGCCAGATTCTCTGAAAATCATTTAACACTAGATAAACATCAAGATAAAATCATGCATAAAAATACAATGGTTAATAAAACAGTTGCTAGGTTTTGAGAAAGCTTTATGGAAATAATAAAAAAAGCTGAGCTTAAAATGACCTGCACTTAATTCCACTCCACAATTTTTTTAATCCTGACACAAGCACTTACATATCTGGAATCCAATCCACAGGACAGACTGTGATCCCAGGTTTTTTGGTTTGACCAAATGAGTCCTTGATGTCAGGATATGACTAGCCTTATTGTAGCCATTTTCTGAGTACTTTTACGCACAAATCACTCCTAAATACTACTTATTAGCACAATATGTTGTAAGTACTTTTCAGTCAATCATCTCATTTCTGAAAGAATTTGTCACTGTGCAGCTCTAAACAAACTCATTCCTGTCTAAAGGTGTTTTTCAGTAAAATACAATCAGACAATAAATAAAACTCTCTAATTACTAAATTAGCCAGTACTTACATAGTGTGACAATTGGTTTACCAATTCACTCCATTAGCCAATCAAACGGTTAACGAAGATGATCTCTCTGAAGATTTGTGAAGCAGACTTTCAGTTCCTGTATATAATTTCTTACACTCTGAAAATTATATTTCACCTAATTAAATCTGTAAGTAAGCAACTATACAAATACAAAAGAGAACACTGGCTGAGCTACAGCTGAGGATAGCACCCAGTCTTTGGTGTGAACTACCCCTAAGATGAATTACGTATCTGTTTTGTTTGTTCACCATGTACTATGCGTAATGCTCCTTTAAAAAGCTTGTGGCTGTGCAGCAGGAATATAAAGGCTGCCTGTTTGCCTTGTCCTGACAGGGAGCCTCTGGAGACAGGAGCAGGTTGCTCTTGTCCATTGGAAGTGACTAAGAAAGCCAGGGAGAGCGCAAGGAAAGAAGGGACTGAAACTTCTGGAGCATGGTTTGGCACAGGGTGATGGAGCCACACACACAGTGCGGGAAATGCTGTGACACAGGCGGAAATTTAAGAGACTTCTGAGAGTAGAAAGTGGACAATCAGGTCTGATATGTAATGTCAGAGGAAGAAAAAAACATTTTTAGTACGGATCTACTGGGGATTCTGTGGAACATGCCGCAATCCCAAGGACTGCACACCAGGACTACTTCTCAAACACTGATGCTTTTTGGGAATGAAAGTAGCAGTTTGCCAGACATCTTGTAAATCATTTAACAGTATCCAAACATTAAGGTAGACAAACATCTGGATTGCTGTAGCCCAGAAGGATACTAAAAGTTGCTTGTCTAAGTATAAAACTAGTGGGAACTCTTTATTTGGCGATAACATGGCAGCCAGGATGCCTGCTTACAAACTTCTTCCAGTTCATTATGTTTTACCCAGCAGAACTGATTTTTTTAATTGTTTTTGTTCTTATGATAATTAAATATATCTTTAGCAAATAAAAGCCCTTTTCTATTCTTAAAAAGCCTATTTTAAGGAAAAAAAAATGCAGGAATATCTACCTCAAAGCTCTAGCCAAGGTTTCACTGCGACCTATAAGGCCCCTGCTCAGGGGTAGAGGGACCTTGGATACCCTGCCTTAGAAACCAGCCTGCATCAGAAGGTTCCCCTTGTTACCACCTCTATGTCAGCCAATTGTTGACATTCACAATGTCTACTACTAACTTTATTATTATTGTTGTTGTTGTTGTTTTCAAAGGCTAAGGAAGAAATCCATTATTTCAGGACTTCATTCTAAATATTGACTTCCCTATTCTTGACAACGCTGATATTGATAGAATACTAAGAGATGTAAATGAGTACTGGGATATTGTGAAGCAGAGTTGTGGATGTTGCTGTTTGATTCCTATGAGCTCCAGGGGGAAGTATTTCATGATTAAATCTGCTGCTCAGCTTTGAAAAAGCCCTGCAAGTATGTTTTAAAACCTACCTTCTAATATTCCATATCCATTTTGCTGGAATGGGCTGTGCTGAAAAGAGAGTTTTCTAGTTGCTCCCAGAGCTCTTTGGTGGGAGTAATCCACTTCCCATTAGTCCTAACAGTGCGTACCTGTGCCACAGTCCAGCATGAGTTTATCTCTTTCACTTTCATTCCTTCCTGTCTCTCTGTAGGCATTAAACTCATTCTAGCTTCGTTACATAGTCCTTATGACTCTCAGTCTCACCTATGACAAGTATGTGACCTTGTGGTGAAATATCTTCTTTGATATGTGAGATAGGGCAAAGAGGGCAATAAAGAGTGCAGTGACAGCTTTTCTTATCCTGTTCTCAGCTTTTATTTCAAAGGGAATATAAATCACTCTCTCATGCAGCTATCACAAGAAACATTGATTATTTCAGCATCTCAGCCTGTCATCAAAAAGATATAGCTACAATAACCTGGATCCCAGAGTATCGTAAGAGTTTTGTCCATTCTTGAATGCCAAAATACGCCACACCACATAAATAGTTCCTGTAACCACTTATTTCTAGAAATCATTGTGCTTCAATCATTGTTAAAAAGGTTCTTAACTGCACAGTCAATTTAAACTCAAGAAACTAATTAAAGATTTTCAATTTAGTTCATTTAGCCAAAAACACACCTCTACCAAAATAGTCAGTGTTTTCAGCCTATGAGCCAGTTATAAACAACCTCCGAACAGCTCACAGGTACGTTTCCCAAAGCACGCTCATTTCAGCACTGAGCGCAACGCTGTCCTCCCTCTGTATGTTCAGGAGAACCTGTGCCATCCTTGTCATTTTCACACTCTTCAGTTTATGGACCCAAATCTGTTACCAATACAGATGAAGGCCCTTGATTAGCAAACGTAAGCCTGACGACAAGCTTGTTTTTCATCATTATCTTTCAACACTTCTTAACAGCAGTCTACCACTATGCTATTAGGAAAGGAATCAGGCCAGTGAACATTCCTTGGTATTGGACCTCAGTCATCAATATTAAATATCTCCTATTTGTGCTAGCTGGAGGTTTTCCAAACAATCCCCAGGCAGGATTTAGGAGCCAGAACATCCCAGGAACTATCCTTAACAAGCAGTTTGCATGTCATCTCCTTATTCTGGAAATTAAGAGTTTATTATCATAGACACATGCCATTCTGTGCCAGTTGGCCTCAGTGCTCAGAAATGTTCCCAGGCATATTCCCTACTTGCATAGGTTAAAAATCTGAAGGCCTTATATTGCAATAATTTATTGTAGTATAGGTAGTGCTTTTGTTTATTTTCCTTTCTTTCTTTTTCCAGCTCTTGGTTGTATGATAAAAAGATTTTAGCTGTGTAACTCTTGATTTCTGTTTTTATCTCATTGTCATTACAGTGAATTCAAACACTGAAAATATTTACCTACTCAGACCCATACCTAATTTGTAATTATTACAACCTAATATGAGGAAATATGAGGCCCCTTAAGGCATACAATAAATAATTTTATCTTGAATATATGAATTGATAACTTAAAATATTTATCAGGTATCCAGGTTAAGAAATAGTCACCAATTATTTGCACATTTCACTCTCAAAAATCAAGAGGCCTTTATAAAGAGAGTTGCATTCATTTTCCTAGGGCTGCATTAAAAGAACTGCTATACAGTAGCAACTATCAGGAATGCTCTAAATTGTGTTGGTTTGATTAAAGTAGGCATTTCTGAGCTTTTCTACAGCACCATTCATACTCGTGACAAGAGCAGAACAAATGACCAATTTCAAATACAGTAAATCTATTCCAACTATTCTTTGAATAGAAAAAACTAGAAAATATATTTCTACTTAATAATTGCTAGCTTAAATGTTCCCTGCATTCTGAAGCGTAACTCACTTCACCTATAAGCAAAATGAACAGTAGTCCATACCTGATAAAAGAATAGTTAAGGTTCCCTACCTCTCTTGGGATTTTTTTTTTTTTTACTATGTATGGAGCACACCTATGTTACACAAAGCATACTGAAGTAGTCAAAATATCTGGTAAAATTTCAGAATTTTAATTTAAGAATCTGTGCAGATATAAGGGACAATTTTTCTCACTAAGAGAACACCACCACTAAAGTCTCCAGAATTACTTGAAGGATTACTTCTACCTTTTTCAAACGTATTTCCAAACCTGTTTGGTATTTAGTTAAATCTAGAGTACATCAAAAGAAATTTTAACTGGTTAAGCTTGCATATAGGTGGGTGAAAAAGAGACATGGGGCAAGAACAAAGGTACATGTAAGTCAGATACACTCCATTTACCTGATGGATAATGACTTCATTGTATTAAATTGCATTTCTATGCATTTCTATCAAACTTAATACTAGGAGGACTTTCTTTTTCTATGGAGTTACTGCTGACTTACAGTACTCAAGAAAAAGTCTTGTTTTACTGTGAACTACTAGTTTATACTATTCAGGATAAATAGTAATGTCTTATGACTCTATCACCCAGGATAAACAATTTTTTTAAAATTAAAGACTCTCTTCATAATTACTATCACATTTATGGACATAAGAACAAAATGAACAAAGAATTTTTCAACATAATAGAATGTCTTGCCTTTAAAAAATTAAAATTCAGTAATGTTACAAGGTGAAGAAATAGTTTTGTTCCCTAAAATAAAAGATTTCTGAAATGGAATTTCTGGTAAAGAAGGTTAAATATTTCCACCTCAAACAGCCAACTTTGCAATTAGATTTTTGTTTATATGACCACTATCTACGTGTCAACATTGTGGGAAGGTGATCACAACTTTGATGTTCAGATTATTCCGAGGCAGGACTTTCTCAATCTATCTGGAGACTCTATTTCACTTCAGCATCTCTGAGCAGGGACTCTGACTTCCAGCCTGTGCTGTACATAACTTCTACACTATGGACTATAAATTTTACAGAATAGTATAATTTTCATGTAATGCACAGATTATGCCACTCCTAGAATACTTCGTTGCTTCTTAGTTAAATCTTTAATTTAGAATAAATAAAAACAAAATTACAAGAGCTATTCTTTGATCTTGCTATCTCACATCTAGATTGATTGCATTTCTTACATATCTGTTGGTCCTTTTCTTATATATTATTACTGAGTTTGTTTTCATTTTAAAGACAATTTCATTTTACATGTCCTTACGAACATAATCTAGAAGTTATGGTGTAATTCTCAAAGAAAGGAAGAGAAGAAAGAGAAAAGGCAAATAGATGAACAACATCCTGTTTCACTGGAGAAATTGTGAAATATAAGGATTTTGTATTTCTTGCACAGGAATTTTTCTTATCATAACATGACAAGTTATTGTCTTAACATAAAATATTGAGAGTTTAGACTACTGCTGAAAAAGCATTCCACAATGAAGGTTAAGTGCATCAACAGTTCCTCTGTTGCGAGAAAAAAAACTATAATTAAAAAAGGAAAAAGAAAAAGAGGAAGAAGGGAAGGGAAAGGGAAAGGAAAAACAGGAAAAGGTTATAGAGAAGAAAAATAAGAAAAAAGAGAAAGAAAGAGGAAGAGGGAGAGAAAGGAGGAGA